>NC_132820.1:17195100-17255100 GCF_048594095.1 Paramormyrops kingsleyae
TTCAGGCAATTATGGTGGCCTTCCAGCCAGTCGTGGAGGGATGCAAGTAAGCTTTTGAGCTTTTTGTCATATGTGTTACCTGTTTACATTTGCAGTTATACCCTAATATACTATACTATGAAAGTTTAGTTGAAAATGTGTTTGTGTATAGTGAATTAGAGTATTACTATATTTTTTGCCTTTTGCTGCTGCTCATTTTTACAAGCTGGTATATATTACAAAATATACAGTCTTGATTTTAGTTAATATATTCTCAAAATATCTCTTACCTTTAAACTTATATTCAATTAAACTGAAGTTAATTGAGTTGAATAACTGAAAAAATGTGAAAAATCTAAATTTCTGTGTGCAGACAAATTATGTATTGAAACTAATATCTTTCCACATTCCATATTGTAGTCTTTTAGCTTTGAAAGAAATTGCATATACAGTATGATCTTCCCCTCAGGTTGCAAATTTTGCTGCCATGCCACAACAGACTGGTTGAGCCATCCCTTAGCACCAAACAGAAGTTGAGTGGAGCCCTTGTGAAACAACTGTTTCATCAGAAATCCATTTATGTCAGGCCTGACAAAGTTATTTTAACTGAGGAAAAACAATCTGTAAGTAATGCTGAAGATTTCAAGAAATTTATATGATTGTGAAAATGGCAATACTGTATTTTCCACCAGCTTTCTTTAAACACTGTTACTTGTAGTTTGCTCTGAAATAATACAAAAGTTTGTTTTGTTGTTAATATATAGTGAATTGGCTCCATGAAGTTTGTTAATTTTATGTGCTTCTTTTGGCAGTCATGTTCTGATGGAGATGGCAGCAACACAAACAGCGGTGATCCTACAGAAATATCGGACAGTGACAGCTTTGGTAAATATTTTCATCTGCATGCATCTACCTGTACAAAGAAACTCAGACATAAATGATGTTGGTTCTGTGTGAGAACCAACCATGTTTTCTTCTACTGTTCTGCTATGCTATATAATGCATACATTATACATACCAAAATGTGTTCTAAAACTAAGAAGTTGAATACTCTTCTTACAGTCCTTGGCAGAGTGCCTGACGATTCCAAAGAGGCTGTCTCAGCCATCTCTACTGTTGAGGTCCAGTCTCTCTCCAGTAATACCTCTCCAATCTCCAGTGGTGATCAAGTTATCTGGTGTATTGCCACCCAAGATATTTGCACTGCTGCACCTGCCATCTCGACTGACACCATGTCCAATACTTCACATGTAATCACTATTGATGAGACTATTGATCTCACCTTGTCCACTGGAACTTCTGGCGACACCCATGGCTTGTCGGCTTGTCCCACTGTCCATGCTAGTTCTGATTCGCATTGCTTCTCTGCTAATAAGGCCTCTGGTGTGTCCCATGGTCCCACCCAGCCCAGTGCATCTAGCAATAGCGTATCCAGCACATCCTACAGGTGCATTTTTTGTACATTTCTATCTCTTCTACTTGATACTAGATGATCGTGTAACTATTTTCTAATCACTTAAATAATGCACTGTCCATTCGAGAACATTCAAGTTATTAGAACAGAGGTTATGTGAAGAAAATTCTATTGTGTTAATACAACTGTATGTGTCACCATTTATTTGAACTTTAACAATGTCTATTATGAAATATTGCTGTTTCATCTCGTAGTGCATATCTTAACCTATTTGAGGAGGAATACCTCTCTGATGACCCTGATATCCAGGAGGCCATTTCACGGTCTTTGCATTCTAGTGCAAGTGAGAAGTGAGTTGAAGATATTATATAAAATATCATTATTTAAATTGTAATCTACAATGGCAATAACCTCTTGTCTAGTCTAGTAGAAAGCTTTTAAGCAAGCTGCTATATTTATATATATAATACTTTATTATTATTATTATTATTGTTATTATTATTTATCACAAAGATATCACAATGGATATTACTTATAATCTTGTGGCTGTTGCATTATAGTTCAGTGGGTGAATTATTATGATTACTATTGACCCTACCTACATTGTATTTGTTTTATTATTTATTATTGTTTCAGTGATTCAGAGATGACTTTGGAGAGAATACTGGGGCAGATTGCTTCTAGAGTAACTAATGACAGCACTGTACGCTTCAATATCATAAGAAGAAATGTATGGGATGGAGCATCTAGAGCCATGGGCAGATCCAATTTTTCACCAGAGAAGAAAGTAGATGTTAAGTTTACTGATGACTATGGAATATCTGAGGGTGCTGTGGACAATGGAGGACCTACACGGGAGTTTTTCCGTCTGTGTCTATATGAAATCAAGGATAAAATTGGCATCTTCGAGGGGCCACCGAATGCTAAAATCCTCACATGCAACTCCAAAGGTATTTATGATAAAATAAATTCATATATTTAAGATTTTTTTTTATTAAAAAAGTCCCAACCTGGAATTATTTCTGAGGAAAAGTAATAATTTTCAGCCTTTGTAATAACATATTTTTGATAAAGGAAATTTTCAATTAGTGCGATGATTGAAAAATGAGAAGTTCTCACACAGATAGGTGGCATTGTGACATAAACATAATTTTTATGTAACATTTTGACAAGTGATGTGTAATTTTATGTATTATAGCGATGAAAGACAATGGATACTTCTATGCTGGACAGATCATGGCCATGTCAATTGCCCATGGGGGACAGAGTCCATGTTTCTTGTCTGAACTCTTGTATGAGTGTCTTCAAAATGGTCCAGACAATGTGCAGGTCAAGACTGAATATATTACTGATGAAGAAACAAGGTCACATGTGCAGTCAGTAAGCATATTTTCCCCAGAAAACAAATAGTAGCTACTAGACGGAACTCCAGTTCTAGGTGTAAATGCATATCCCTCTAATGGGTTTTGCTGTTTGTTATCCCCTTCAAAGCTCCATTTTGGAACTCTGTCAGCAGGTATCTACCACACATCAGCCCCCAGCATAAAATACTGTTGTGGCAGTTACTGTGTCCCCTTGGAACTAGTTTGACACATGCACTCTTACTCATAGAATTGGAATTACATCCAGTAACTTAGTAATTATGAACTATTTAATTGGTTCTACACCTTCTAAAGGGCTTGTTATTGGTTATGACTGGAGGCGAAAGACATTAGGGGTAAATGTACACACACTGGCTCGGGAATATACGTTAAAAACAATAATATACCTGATTAGGTGAGAGAACCGAAGTGTTGAGTACACCACCCACCTAAGGGTCCCAGGTGGATACACTATCCCTGGTTCATCCGGGGATCCTGAACCCTGCCGAAGTGGAGCCTTAAAAGGGATGACCAATAGTAAAGCCTGCTAGAGGGTGTAGCATGTATGAAATAGAATTTTTCATTTTGCATGGCCTCATTAAAATAGAGTGGATATAAAATGGACCCCTGTTAAAATGGTAGGTTTTTGTGAAGTGAAAAAAAATAAATAAAACTAAGATCATGACCGTTTTCCACCTTCAATGTGAAATTGCAACATATAAAAATTAAGTGAAAAACACTCAAAAACTTTTATTATTATTATTATTATTATTATTATTATTGCAATTTCATATTGAGGGTGGAAAAAGTTCTGACATGATCTATCTTAGTTTCTTTTTTTACTTTACAAAAACATGCCATTTTAACAGGGGTATGTAGACTATCCACTGTAAGTTACAGCTTTTACAGTATCTCCATTCTAAATAAAAGTCAATAAATGTTTACTATTTAAATATTCTATTGTTAATGTAATATTTTTAGATCTTAAAGGCTGCAACTGAATCACAACTGCAGGATGCAGTTGCACAGGCAGCCAGTTTGATCAGTCTTGCTGGTCACAGTGTTCGCATAACATTGGAAAGCAAACAAGAGGCTGCATTGGATTTGGCTCACTGGTATGTCCTCCAGCGGACCCGTGCACCTTTTGAAAGGTATGTTTTTGCTTGAACACACAATTTCATGAAAAGTGTGTGAAAGTAAAATTTATTTGATCTGGAAATCATTGTGGTATCTCACTAACAATTTGTTGTTTTTTTATTACTAGGTTCAGAGATGGCTTAATGTCTCTAGGTGTCCTAGATGCTCTCCTGAGATACCCTCTACAGTTGAAATGCCTTTTTGTGAACAGTAAAAAGGCTTTAACAGCAACTGATGTGGAGAATCTCTTCCAAGTAATTCATTCTGAGAGAGGGAGTAATGCATTCCAACAAGAGTGCTATAACCTGGCTTTCTGGCAAGACTATCTTCAGGATGCTGAATGTAAGTTTGCATATGGTACAGTGTTTCAACAAAGTACATTATTCTCTAAATTGTATTTGGTTGCATCATACTGGTAAGCAATATTGGTATGTAAATATACAGTGTTTTAATTTGATCTCTCCACTTTAATACGGTTTATATGTACCATAAATACACAGATGTAATATTTTACATTTTAGACACATTTAAGATACCATTCATTTTGGCAGCAAAGTTTCATGTAAAAGTTCGAAACGCTAGCAGACTCACATCGACCACTATAGCTTGGTGGTTATGGCTGTTTAATACTGACCTATTTATGAACCAGACTTGGAGCAGGATTAGCCTGGATTTATTATTGTATTCACTAAATCTTATCTTTTTTGGTCCTAAATGTTTATCTATGTTAAACTATGTTCTTTCAAATGAGTGTAGTTTTTTAAAAATGCCTAATGCAGGTTAAAAGGAATTTAAGTACTCACCTCTTTAACATCACTTTTGCACCACTATACAGTGATATAATACTCAGTTACTCTATCAAAATACCAGTAGACAGTCATTTAAGTGTGTTATTCTCATTTTATGTTTTACAGTCGAAAATGATGTCTCTCTGGAAGATATTCTTGTTTTCTTTACTGGATGTGACAGCATTCCTGCACTGGGTTTCTCTCCAAAGCCAAGCCTTGAGTTCATCACCTATTCCCGATTTCCAGTTGCCAATACTTGCGAAAATATTCTTCGCATACCAGTTCATGCGGTATATGCTGCTTTCAAATCTGATATGGATTTTGCCATACGCAATTCCCCAGGATTTGGAAGAGCCTGAGAAGTAATATTATATAGGAATTTTATATATATATATATATATATATATTTTTTTTTATTTCCTGAGAAAACATTCAACATTTATTGTAATAAACACAAATATACAATAAAAATGTTCTTTGTTACATTAGAAGATATATTTGAAACTTGGTAAACTTAAGTGATAAACACAAAGGAAAGTTAAATAACAATGTTCATATTCAGTTTCAATGTTCACAGTGGTCTCCTCTGTTCAAGTTCAAGAAGGCCTTAGTCTCTGTATAACTATATCACCTGCCTTGCCCTGTCTTGTCAGTTGCATGTATGTAAGTATGGGTCATAATAAGCAGGTTGCTCAAACAATTTATGAGCATGTTTTCTACAGGACACATTTGCCTGTTGCCACAGTTGCCTAATCCCATTGCTATGGCAGATAGTTACCTCTCTGTAGGTTGTGGTATGGTGTTCGGAATTGCTCTCTGTTCTCTAATAAATTATTCTTTGTTTTGTATACTTTGTATGTACTGGTTTATTATACTTTTAGTACCGATTGTGGTGCATATCAGACTTTAAATTATACCAGTGCATCTAAAAAAATTGTGTGAAGTATTTGTCATCAGTTATTTAAGAAAGTGAAACTAAACAATTTAAGCATTTGACTTTATTTTATAATTTATAAATTTATATATTATTAATTTATAATTAATTTTGATAATTATACCCTACAGCTCAAAAAAAGTTTAATAAAAACATCCCAAGTTATTAGAATATTTCATTTTGAGTAAATTTCTATACAAACAGTACCTCAGTGGTACTTTGCTGGTCATGGGATTTGAACATGCAATCTTTTGATTATAAGAGTACTTCCCTAACCATTAGGCCACCATCTGCCCCAACTTATCCAGGCTAAGGAGAAAATCAGCTGGACTGCTGCTCAGTGACCCAAAGTCCTCATTTCAGATTAAAGTCGTTTGTACAGTAACAAGTACAGTGTGAAATTTCTGCAGTCTGTGATGATTTCAGATGCCATATCATCTGCTGCTCTTGGTCCACTGTGTTTCATCAAGTCAAAGTCAATGCAACATCTACCAGGAGATTTTAGAGCACTTTGACAAGCTTTTTGGTGATGTTGAATTCCTTTTCCATCAGGACATAGTGTCACGCCCAGCTCCGTCCGATCCTCCTGTGTGCCACGCCCCCCTCGTTACCTCGTGTTCATACCTGATTGTTCTCATCTGTGCCTTGTTCAGTTTGCTCTGTCTTTTGTATTTAGTCCGCGTCTTGGTTAGTTTCCGCAGATCTGTCATTGTCCACTGTCTAATGCCTGGTGTGAGTCCCCGTATTGTCTGTGTTTCCTTAATAAACCCCGTCTTCCACCGTCAACCTGGCTGCTCTCGCCTCACTCTCCGGCTCGCCGCTAGCAACTTATGACACATAGCACCTTCCCACAGTGCAAAACTACTACCAAATGGTTTGCTGACCATGATATTACTGTGCTTCTGTGTATTACTGTGGTTCTCTTGATAGAGAATCTATGAGGACATGTCAAGAGAAAGATGGTGGCCTATAACCCAAAGGTTGTGGGTTTGAATCCCACTTCCAGCAGATGCCACTGAGGTATGCTGAGAAAGGTGCCATCTTCACACATGGGCCTGTGTCACTTCACATATGGGAGCACATTTCATTGTTGTGTGCTGTGGTGTGTCAATAATGACAATTAATCACTTTCACAAGATTAGAAACAACTGACCTGAAAATTCAGATGCCTCATCAAAGCAATCTGGTCTTCAGTAACACCTCAGCAACAAGCTGATTGCCTCTATATCACATTGATGCAGTAAATATTACTTTTATTATAAATAATTACTTTAATTAATTAAACTAACAATAATTAGACACAGGAATTGTGATTTCATGAGCTAAATACCATAATCACATAATAATCACAATTAAGACAAAAAAGGGCTGAAATATTTTTACTTGTAATGAATATGGATTTTCTGAAAGTTTTCCTTTTTAAATTAAATTATGAAAACAACACACCTTTTGTGGTATTCATAGTTTTTAAGATGCACTAGTAGATTGTTGAAAAACTGTACCCCAAATTAATGTGTTTATGAACTTATAAAATACAGGTTTATCTTCATCAGTAGGGTTTAATTAATACTGCATGTATAATTACACATAATATACACTGAATGTATTTATATGGTGATAACAACTATGATTTGTAATAAAAGAAAACTGTACTTTAAGCATTTATAAGAACCTGTAGAGTATTCTTTTTTATTGGTCTCCTTTAAATGGCACAACCTTACAATTACAAATTTAGTCTTTTAGAATATAACAGCTTGGATTTGTGATTTTCTCAAAACTACTTCGTACGTGCCACTGCTCTGTTTGCCTGTCTAACACAATAACTATTTTTATGTTGAACCAAAAACAAGTACTAAGAATTTATTTGAAGCAGGTTGCATGCTCTGAGAAAAAGTTCTATCCCATGATTTCCATCATCAGTGAAAGGATTAATTAGCCTTAACTCAGTGTTCCACTGGTAGTGAAAATAAGGGTATTGCACATGCATGCGATTGAGTAATCTTTGATGACGAGGACGTTGAATCATCCCAACTGTCCACAATTGCAGTGGGGAGCTGCTTTCCATTGTCCTTAAGCTGTGGTGGTTCCACTGATTTACAAACTCATCCACAGATCTGTTTAATCTTGGAAGGTAAACATGGTGAAGTGCCCTAATGTGAAGTGGATCAGTGCCATCTAAAATTCCAGCATCTTCCATGAAGAGGAAAAGGTCTTTAAAGTATGCTGACACCACCCTGTTTAGTTCTCCCCACAGTCGTTCAATTCTTTGGTTATGAACACTACGTCCAACCAAAAAGCTTCCTCTGTTTGCCCCTCGATTCTCAATCATAAAATGTGCAATATCAATATTCTCACTACCAGCATCACCCCTGACATGATCTGGGAGGCCAAACAAATCAACAGCACCCTGGAAAAGTTGCAAGGCAGTGGATGCTCTGTTGTCTGTGCAGCATCTCAGGTAGGTAATGCAGCGACTATAGCCATCAACTCCTCCATGAAATACAAATCCCCATGAATTTAACTTGTGGTTTGTGTCAACATGCCTGAAATAAGAAGAAATATATTATTAGAGTGTTGCATACGTTTGTGGTCTGGATGGGAAGTTTGCCACATCCAGCCTGCCGGACAAAGTGGCATACGTGTTTAGGTCACCACAACATACATTCTCTAGACAACATTAAAAAAAATATAGGATATATGAAATTTTGCCTTCAGAACTGCCTTTATATGAAGTTTTTCAACATTATTGTATTATCTCATCTTTTTTGTGTTCATGTTTCATGCAATCTTTTTTTTTGTATAATGATTTATACCACAATGGCTTATTATTTATTGAACAATGTTTTGGTCCACTTAAACCGTCAATTTCAATTTTTATCTTGTTTCATTGACCAGTTAGAGCAGGGGTGTCAAACCTATCCAGAAAAGGCCAGTGTGGGTACAGGTTTTCATTCCAATCAAGCAGGAGTCATGCCTGATTCCACCTGTTTAATAATTTGAATTTGGTGTTCAATTACTCAGGTGTGGCCTCTACTTGGCTGGAATGAAAACCTGCACCCACAGCGGCCCTTTCAAGATAAGGTTTAACACCCCTGGTTTAGGGAGTAATGACTGTAATTTTAATAAGATTTACAAAGAAACACATACCACACTTGATTTGGAACAGAGACATTGTAGACCCTCCGTTGAATTGCCCTTTGTCTTCTTAAGGCTCTTCCCACTGGATCTACTATTCTTAAACGCTCACGTACTCGCCATCGTTGAACTCTGATCCCCCTCGCTCTCAAACTACCAGTGATATAGGTTTCTCCTGAGCCAGGGGTTTGTCTAAGAACCTCAGTAATAAGATGATCAAGACCATCATTGGACATGTTCGTGAAATTCAAATAGTCTACTAAACCAAGTTGTCTCCTGTGGTTGTACAGTGTTCGAATGTTTACAGACAACATTCGAGATATGGCCATCCAACTAAATCCTAAGTCCCGCATGTGACTCAATTGAGCAGCTGGTATGTTGTATCTTAAAGGAGAAAAAATAAAATAAAGGTTATCAAGGTTTTCAAAGAGCATGTGTTGATAATCTTTTTTGCAACTTTGTAGCTACCAATGTGTGAACTATATGTCTCTCATAAAAACAGAGCGTAGATATTTTTGGCAAGGAGAGAGAACATATTCAGCAGTGATAATCATCCATTCTATTGCTGATAGATACTGATTTTATGTTCAATTAAAAAAATTAATTTGCTGTTTTTTAAAGATGAGAAGGAATTTCAAGTAATTAATAAATTTCATATTGAATTGCAGTAAATTAGAGATGAATCACATTATTTCATGAAATCACACAACAGTGATAGCCTACTTTAATCCATGATCAATGATGATGCAGCAAAATGGAAATGCATGGCAGAAATAGCATATATTTGCCATACAAAACCATTTTTATCACTTACCTAGGCCTTCCTCTCTGAGATGGAGAATGTGTGTCCATACTTTGCAGGTGTCTAACAGCTTCTACCTGAACTGTTATTTCAGTCAACATCTCCCAAAGAGACTCGTAAATTCCTTCAAGAATGATGTACAATGTTCTAGCAGCAGGGTTCTCTTCAACATAATCACTCATAACCACTAAGAATGTCACAATAATGGAAATATGATCTTCAAGGTGACGTGATATAGACTCTAAACTGTTTGTGTCATTTGGAGTATGACCAGCTGTTGCAAAAAAGTTTTCTAGTTCAACAAAGTATTGGAATATTTCAGCTGATGCCATTCTGTAAAGCCAGGGAACTCAGAAGTCTATTACTGCAATGATAAGGATATACATGTAGATTATATACTCTCAGTATTTCATTCCATATATTCAGGTTTCATTCCATATATTTAAGTTTTCATTCCATATATTCAGGTTTCATTCCATATATTCAGAGTTTCATTCCATATATTCAGTTTCATTCCATATATTCAAGTTTTCATTCCATATATTCAAGTTTTCATTCCATATATTCAGATTTCATTCCATATATTCAAGTTTCATTCCATATATTCAAGTTTCATTCCATATATTCAGAGTTTCATTCCATATATTCAAGTTTTCATTCCATATATTCAAGTTTCATTCCATATATTCAAGTTTCATTCCATATATTCAGAGTTTCATTCCATATATTCAAGTTTTCATTCCATATATTCAAGTTTCATTCCATATATTCAAGTTTCATTCCATATATTCAAGTTTTCATTCCATATATTCAGAGTTTCATTCCATATATTCAAGTTTTCATTCCATATATTCAAGTTTCATTCCATATATTCAAGTTTCATTCCATATATTCAAGTTTTCATTCCATATATTCAGGTTTCATTCCATATATTCAAGTTTTCATTCCATATATTCAGGTTTCATTCCATATATTCAAGTTTTCATTCCATATATTCAAGTTTTCATTTCATATATTCAAGTTTTCATTCCATATATTCAGGTTTCATTTCATATATTCAAGTTTTCATTCCATATATTCAGGTTTCATTCCATATATTCAGGTTTCATTCCATATATTCAAGTTTTCATTCCATATATTCAGGTTTCATTCCATATATTCAAGTTTTCATTCCATATATTCAGGTTTCATTCCATATATTCAAGTTTTCATTCCATATATTCAGGTTTCATTCCATATATTCAGGTTTCATTCCATATATTCAAGTTTTCATTCCATATATTCAGTTTTCATTCCATATATTCAAGTTTTCATTCCATATATTCAGGTTTCATTCCATATATTCAGTTTTCATTCCATATATGCAGGTTTCATTCCATATATTCAGGTTTCATTCCATATATATATATATATATATTTAATTTCCTAAACGGCTTGCCATAATATATATATATATATATATATATATATATATATATATATATATACACACACACACACACATATATATCTGGTCTGATCTAGTTTGTGGAATATATATATTGGTCATAAGATGAGCAGTTATAAACATGCGTACCATACATACGCAATTGCTATTATGTTACTTTCCATACACATTACTAATATATATATTGGTCTTGCCTTAACTGTTATAAACATATACTATATACGATTGCTGGAACAGCGCAAATGCGTACGTATTTTATGTGCATTTGCGCTGATATGACAAGAAATTATTGTGCATTTTAACCTGTATATGCTAATTCGTACTTCATTTGCGGTATATAGGTTGAAATGCATGGTATTTTCTTGTCATATCAACGCAAATGCACATAAAATACGTACGCATTTACACTGTCACAGCAATCGATTGCCGCACGTATCGCTTTTAAAGGTGAATGCGTACTTGCATACCAGTTATCAACATGTAACAATTATATTCAATCAACTGCTAAATTTATTTAGACAGCAACAACAAACAGAATGAAAAAAAAAATAAAAAATCAATCAACACACTCATGTGCCAGTAATTTAATCTTTCTCATAACAGACAGCATTAACCCGGAAGCCCCGCTGGTCAACACAGGCCTGTAAAAATAATTCCATGTCCTCTTGGATCTGAAAACCAAAGAGGAATGGCTCCTTGGATTCTATTGTCTCTTTTCGCTAACAGAGTGGTAGTTTCCGGTAGAGGTCACGTGTTTCCTGTGGAGCTCCACTTTACGCCCCTTAAAATCACGTATTTCCTGTGGAGGTGACGTATTTCCGGTGGAGCTCCACTCTACAGGCGTCTGTAGCTGGACACTCTTGGGAACAGCTGCAAAATGCTTTGATGGTATTTCTCTGGGTCCTTTGTGGGCAAAAACCGAGCATACCGAACAGCTGCATTTGTGCGTGTCCTTTTCTTCATGAATCCTAATTTCCTGTCCAACTCTATACTTCCAGGAGATGACCTCTCTGATTTTGATAAGCAAATCTCGCCAGGCACATGTCTGAAAAGTCTTCTGTTTTTGGTCTGCCTTTATATCTGTCAATGATACTGTTCATCCAAATGTCCTGCTCACCCTCACTTAGCCTCAGTGTTCAGCAGAGCGTGCTTCGCTTTCTTCATGAAGGCCGCTGCTACTTCTTTTTTGAGGCGCTGTCCATCTCAGCATTTCCAAGTTTGCGTGATGACACAAATGTCCTGTTACTTAGTGGATGTGGGAAATTCAATCTGCAAATTGTCCCTTTTTTCTCTTACTATGTTGCTGTACACTACATACGATTTCATGCATTTTGTCGTCATCCTTGGGCATTTCACATGTCACATACCGATCAATGAAAGCTGCTACTTCATCATCCTCATCTTTACCAACCCTTGGTGCATCTTCCACCCAGAACAAAGTTAGTGTGAGGTGATCCCCTTTACTGAAATTCTACTCTGTAGAAGTAGTCAACTATTTTGCCAAAGGGTTGTGCTTCTGACATGATCACGTCTTTCAGATAGCAGTGAAATCGATGGTCAAACATTCTAGCGGCTCTCACAGGATTATTCTTCAACAAGGCACATCTTTCTGACCACTCCAGCTCGGTACTTTGTGCATCAATACCATCTTGTTTGAAGATTGCGGTCATCAGTTCCGTCCAACGTAAATCGGCAGAGGAAATGGAGCAAAACCATGTGGGAATACTGAGCTGTCTTACCATCGCAAACAAATCTTTCTGAACACTATGCCAAAAAACAGGGGTGCCTCTGACGGATCTCAGAAATTTGTAGCCTTCATCGAAATTCAACATCCTTCGTAGAGACTCCATGTTTGTGTCCCAGACATCATACCCTTTTCTCACAGCAATGGACACATTTGACACAACTTGCTGAAGCTCAGACAAATATTGCCCATAAAAAATATAGTCCAAGTTTTTTGCAAAATGTCCATCTGCATTAAGGATCCCTGTATTTAAATATCTAGACAATGTCAGTTTCTCATTTCTCCTCCCGTGAAAAGTGCCTGTGCCTTTTGGGAAAAGGACTGAAAAACATTTAGCCTCATTAGTCTCATCAGTCAAAAACCTCACTGGATTGTTTCCTTCTGCGGGTGCCACAGACATTATTCCGTCAAAGTGCTGATCCAGGATCTCGTGCTATGTCAAGAGGTTGAAGGCGCATATCCATATACATGCCATGTTGTTGTCTATCATGCAGAGTTTCATCCATGTCCTCATCTTCCATGTTATTTTCAGCAGGCTCTTCATCATCATGTATGTCACTTACATCAGCAGGGATTTCTTCAGTTCTCTGTAGTGGATTAATCCAATCATTGTTTAACTGTACACTCACCTAAAGGATTATTAGGAACACCTGTTCAATTTCTTAACACCTGTTCAATTGGGGAAACCCAATTATGATGCCGTCATGTGTTTGTAATGACCCGATTACAGAGCTAGACATGCGAAGGTAGTGAAAGGGGAGCTCATTTATAACGGCTTTGTGTAAACGAAAAGGACAAGAAACATTCATATGCACATTTATAAGAAGACTTTGGGATTTATAAAGAAATACGTAATCTGAAAAAATAAATTGCTTGTTTCTGAAGGAGGCTGCAGGGAATGCTGTTTAAACAGAAGCCTGTAGAGGGTGTGTATGCTAATTCGAAGGCTCCAAGAACGTTTTTAGCATTGCATTTAACTAAGAAAATGGTAATAATTAAAATGTATTTGGTCACACCGTCATTGGCTCTGAAGTGAAATTTATCTTTTAAATAAAATCCGTTAAATTTGGAATCTGAGTTGCATGCTGTGTTTGATTTCTCTGATATTATTCTCAGATATTTCACTGTACGTGTTTAAATGTAATGTACTCTGGTATTGTTCCTCTTTCATTGAGACCTACTGTACCAACAATGCATTTTCTGCCCAAATTAAAGGCTTCTTATTTTCTTATTCACAGTTTGCTACGGACTCGGGGCATGGCTCAGGCAGGAGCCACTTACAGCTCCAAGACAAAGGGGTTTATTAAAGCAAAACAGATCACACTAACAAAAACCAAAAGGATCGAGAGCAGGCAGGGGGGCAGAACTTCCAACATCCAGTAACAGACACCTAAAAGACTGACTGAAAAACCAACCAGGGCTGGAACTCAAATACAGCTGGAAAACTGCAGCAAAGAAGGAACTGGTGTAAGATATAATCAATTATCCAATCAACTGAGGCAGAAGAACAACAAGAAACCTGTGTGAACAGTGAAACTAAACACAGAACTAACACCTCACTCCACACCATGGAGAGTACCCAGCTGGAGATCACTGTCTTGACATGAGAGACTCATGCCAGCATCATGACTCCTTCCTGTATAGGCTAGACCCTACCCAGGGATCCTTCTGCCTCAAGATCAGGAGAGGCGTTTGGCTCCAAGGCATGGAAGTCACAGATGTGGTAATGACCATGGGGGTGGAAAAGTCACCAGTGACAAAAGGGACTATATGTTACGTCGAGCTTGCTGACAACCAACACCTGACAATCCATGCCATAACCGCCCAGCCTGATGCAGTACAGTCACCCAGCTGCCAAAACTATTCTCAGGAGGGACCAGCAGCCCCCAGCATTTTGGACACGCCAACGCCAATGGAACCCTCGCAACACCACTACTTTGATGAAAACGTCTGTCAAGACATGATCACTGTTTATGTAGATGGGTGTGCATTCAAACATAAGGGGACCCTGAAAGCTGGAGCAGGCATTCTGTGGCTCAGCGACAACCCTGTCCCACCACAACAGCTCAAGGTCAGTCCTCACACGTCGCAGTACGCAGAGCTGGCAGCAATCTTAATCGCCTTGGAGGTGGCCTCCGAATGTGGAGTACAGGACCTGCTGATCTGCACAGACTACACACGTCTTAGCTTCAGGTGCCATCTCCTTCACTGGAAGCAGAATGGCTTCAAGACATCAGGGAACAAGCCAGTCAAACAACGAGACCTCCTGCAGGTGTGCGATGCTCTGATTACCACACAAAACATGCATATCTATTGGAAGAAGGTCCGCGGTCATTCCAGCTGCTGCAGCTCCCAGCAGGGCGCCCAGGAGCCTCTTGGACCGTTGATTGGACTCAGCTTGGGTCACGGTCAATGTGTAACTGCTCCAACATGTGGGTAGTGTCTGTGGCAGCATGATGCAGGGCATCCTGGGTCCATCGGACACCTGCCCCACTGACAATTAACATTGTTGTATTTTTGGTTTGTGCAGTAAATCATTTTGTTGTAATTTTGTTGTTCCTGTATTGCCATTTTATTGTTTATTCCTAACAATGTGGTGTATTGGTTTGCTACTGTACTGTGTTTTGATATCTAAAGAAGTTACTTGTGCATGTGAGTGCTTTCTTTTGCCAGTGAACTGCAATGCTGAACCTTGCAATGTTGAAACTGGTGCCTTTAACATGAATGCTTTGTCATTCATCTGTCACTGACAATGAGAAAGTGGGAAATGACTCATTCAGAATTGTGGAACTCAGGAGCATGCTTACACTGACATACTGACATTATGTCTAAGCATTTTGGCTCTCATGGTTAAAATGGTGCTTATTGTACTTTTCAATTTGGGGGCACTGACTAATTCATTGGTGGAATAATTTGCTTTTGAGACATGAGTTAATTGTTTTGCATAAGTACAGGTTTGTGCAGGTAAAACATAGTGCTTTGCTGTATGCATTAATTGTTGCACAATTGCATTGCTTGCATTGTACCTAATTCCACTTTGCATGAGAGGCTGAACAGGACCCTTTAAATACATTGGGCGTGTGTTTCCTGTCTTCAGTGAGACAGCAGTATTTTTCTCAATGTGCAACACTGCACACTGGGTGTGGTGTCTGTCACTAAAGGCCATCAATTGATTTGTATCTTGCATTTTAACATTTTATTTTGCATAATTTAACCATCATTCTTGATTTTTTATTCCTAGTTTGATTCTATATTACTTTAGTACTCTCAAATTGGTGACGAGTAAGTATTTTTTTCATCTGTTGCATGATTTAATTGCACCTAAAAATGGTTTTAATAAAGAATGTCTTCATTAAACAATGCAGCACCCTCCACAATTATTGGCACCCCTTCTCCAACCTCATAAAATGTTATAGGAGAAGACTGCTGTACAAAGTATTAAAAGTAGGGGTGCCAATAATCATGGCAAATGTGACTTTCTTAAAAATAGTTATTTCTTGATGAAGGAATAAATCTATTTCAATGAAAGGTTGGATTTTTAAAAGTTTTTCAGTGTGACATGAAGCTGCTTCACCAAAAGGTGTATTTTTTTCTAACCCTTTTTACAAATCTTTTCATGGGGTGCCAATAATTTTGGAGGGTGCTGTATATGTAAAGTGCACAGTTATCAAGTGCAACATGGCAGCAAAACGTGATTTTCTTCCCTGTCAAAATACCCCCCCATCTCTGTATTGGAAGCTCAGACTGACTTCAAATGTATTCTGCTGTTACCTGTTGACCTATTCATAAACTGAAATACTCAATAGTTTGGCTGCACAAAGAGGATCACATGGAAGGGGGAGGATTTTATTTCACATTGTTGTATAGAAAACAGGTATGTAAATTTCATCCAGGCTTTTTTAGATTGCATGCATGATATGTCCCAGATAAGTTTAAGCTCCTTTTACATCTGGGTGAAATAAATATATTGCTGACAGTTCTGGAATCTATGTATAGTACTGGATTTAGGTCATGATTATAAAACATGTTTTAATAAATAGTTTATGGACATGTCTTATTTCTTTAAAAAATTGATTAGCATTTTGTCATGAAGAAAATCCTCGTCCATGAACATCATCTAACATCTAACACTTCTCCTTAACCAATGAAGAGGCACTTTAGTGATGCTGAGTGAACAAAGAACATTTAGTAATTACCTCACGAGCAGAAGGTGTCTGTAAAAATGTATAAATAGCAGTGTTTATAAAGGGATATGAAAATAAAAAAAAATTTCACTTTCTGTTCTTCCCTATGCCTGCCCTCGCCTCTTTCCCTGCCATGATATGACGCTCATTTACTAAAAAATACAAGCAATATTCTTTGCTAACAAATAAAGTTACAGTATGTTTGCCATTTGAGTACTTTTATTAGAAAGAATATGTCATATCTTGGACCTCCAGTAACCTCCAGCAGTTAAAACAGCAGAGAAAATTCAAGGCATTCTGTCTACAAGGGACATTAAACACTACTTTTCATGAGATGAAACAATTAATTAGTATTTTTACATACTTTTTCCATGTTATACAGGAAACATGAACATTTGACTTGTATTTTCATTTATAGTTGTTCACTCAACTTTCCAACGCTCAACAAGAATAAAACATCAGCAGTTTATGAAATAAAAGTGGCAAAAACATTTGACTGGTAGTGTATGTCTTACTCTGATGTTAGCTCCTGGTGTATCAGACACAGTGTGCAGGGAGCAGTGAATGAGGAGACAGAGCCTGTAGTAAGAAAGGCAGACACTGAGCCACAGCCCACAGAGAGTGTGCAGGGAGCAGTGAATGAGTAGACAGAGCCTGTAGTAAGAAAGGCAGACACTGAGCCACAGCCCACAGAGAGTGTGCAGGGAACGGTGTCAGGGTTAGAACCCATCCTACCCTGCCCTTCTTGTCCTGTTCTCCACCCTGTCTCTTGTCCTTCAGCCCCAGTCCGCTCTGCCAGTTTCTCAGCTTGCCACATGGCTCTACAGGTTGAGTGTTTGCCTGACGGATGGCAATTTCCCTGTTTATGGGTTCAAGGCTGGTTAATGATTAGCCTTATCTCTTTCTTCATATTTCAGTTTCTGTTCTGCAGTGTTCTATGTTTCCTTTTGAGTTTCTTGTTCTAGGTTTGCCCTCGTGTTCTGTTCTGGTTTTGTTGTACTTTATTTTCTTGTTTATATCCTAGTGTAGTATTTCCCTGTTTCCTTAGTTTCAGGTCTTTGGTTCCTTAGTTCTGTGTTCATTAGTATTAGTTGCTTCTCCTGTGTCTTGTTGCTCTCTGCCCTTGTTGAATGGTTGTTGCCTTTTGTTATTCCTTGTTATCAGTGTATTTAAGTGCTCGCCTTAGTTCATGGGAAGGGAAACTCCACACCAAATAAAACCTGATTTTAGTGATTCTCATAATGTACAATATACAGGGTGAACATAAAGTCTCTTTACAATTTCAAAAATGTATTACAAAGTCAAATGAAAAGACAGATATGTGGAAATTATTACAAAATCATTTGGCTCATTTAATACACCTCTATATGGGCACCATTAGTCGCATGAAGCACATCAAGACGGTGCTCCATTTCTTGCCATGTTCGCTGTAGCATACCCTCATCAGTGGTGGCAATGGCATCAGTGACCCTCTG
Organism: Paramormyrops kingsleyae; assembly: GCF_048594095.1. Taxonomy (NCBI): domain Eukaryota; kingdom Metazoa; phylum Chordata; class Actinopteri; order Osteoglossiformes; family Mormyridae; genus Paramormyrops; species Paramormyrops kingsleyae. The sequence goes on from NC_132820.1 coordinate 17,213,501, forward strand.
CTTTAGATTAGTGATGTCCCGTACCTTTGTTTGCGATGTGATTAAAGTCTTTGATAACCACTGAGTACATAGAACAAATCTGATGAAGATATCTCATCAATTGCCTTTGTAATACATTTTTGAAATTGTAGAGACTTTTTGGACACCCTATATATATTACAAACGCTTTCTTTATTTTTTGAGAAAGAATACAGAACTGAATCCTACCTTGTAGCTTAACCCTTTAATTAAAGCAATAATTTCATTTATTTTTATATCTTCTGTTTATGAAATCAAGCATGCAAAGCTTTTTTATGTATTTTTAGTCTGATTTGTAGAAGTGAGGAGGCGAAATTCTTTCTGTGACGCAAAAATGTATGACAAAGCAGTCTATATAACGTGTCTGTTTCAGTGTAAGTGAAGCTGAAACTACAGCAAAAACTTGATTCACTGGTCTGAAGTGACTTTACTCTGAAGTGGATTTTCAGTTGAAGAGGTAAGTGTGCTACTCTGTGGTCTTATTCTGTTTCATTTGGTTTAGAATATAACATAAAATGTTAAAATTTATTTTTATAATAAAACATCATTAAAATTAAATTTAATATCTGAATTAACTAAATTTGACTATAGTCCATGTTTTCTTTCCAGTAATTATATTGATACTAAATTGTTCTTGCTTGTACAGAAAACAGCTGTTTATTAAAGCAAATTTACTGGTTTTCAGAGGAAAGTATGGCATGCATGGATGGATTTGCAGATGACTTCTGCACAGTTTTTGAATCCTCCTTGGAGCTTGACAAACGGAGACGTAGTAGGACGTACATCATGTACCATGGTACCACAGGAACAGCTGCATTAAGTATTAAGAAGCACGGATTTCAGCGGTCCACAGATGGCATGCTTGGACCTGGAGTCTATGTCAGTCGGAGCTTTCAGAAGGCCAGAGTCTTCCCGGCAAACCTACCCGTAGGTGAGCAGAGAGCTGTACTCAATCTGAGGGTTAGAGTAGGAAAAGTAAAGAAGATCGACCGGCAGGGACACCCCCTCCAAAAAACCTGGCATCAGCATGGATATGACACAGCCTGGGTGCCACCCAACTGCGGAATGGTTCCTATTGGCATGGAGGAAGATTGTGTTTGGGATCCCAGGAGGATCAAGGTTTTAGATATAATCTAAGTGTAGTTATTTAAACAGACATACAGATTATTCATTTTCAAGAAAAAAAAATAAAAATTTCAATGCTTTCAAAAAGTCTCGATGAAAATATGCCAGTAATAGAAGAGAGGGCATAACCCTCATCCTACCAGCAGGGGTATCTCACTTTAAAAAATAATAATAATAATTACATTTCATGACTGTCAATACATTTGTTCCTAATGATGTTAAATCATTGTTTTCTATTTCTGCTTTAATTACTGCTTTTTAAAAACACAAATGTTTTGGGGTCCCAGGGAACCCCAGTCAAAAGTGCCCATTTCCGCCTGTACAGTTTTAATAAATAGATAATGTTTGCTGTGGGAGCCAAAGCATTTTGTATGGTATTAATGTTGTTTCTACTATGTATAAAAGGTGTAAAGTATGGGACTGTTATAAATGATAAAGACTGTACAAGTATTGATTGATTAATTGATTGATTGATTGTTGATGTGTATGTACAATTTATGGGTCAAGGATGCGTTTCTTTATTCTTGATATGTTTGAAATCCATCACCTTAATGCGGGCGAGCAGGTCGTGCTTTTATTTTCAGGAAGTGTTGCGTGGCAGTTTTGAGGCTTTAGTGAGAGAATCGCCGTAGAGGCAAGTTTTTTTAAGAATGAACATATGTGGATCAGTGGGTTAGGGTTATGTGCCTGTAATCATGAAGTTGCCAGTTCAAACCCAGCCTCAGCACATCTGTGGGTCCTTGAGCAAGGCCCTTAACCCCCAGCTCCCTGGGCACCGCTACGGGTGGCTGTCCTTTATGGACAACTTACTCCACAAAGAGCAAGTTGAGGGAGCTGTAAAGACAGTTTCCCCATGGGGATCAATAAAGCATCTATTATTATTAACCAAACTTTAAGGTTTTTCTTGTGGAAGATTCTCTGGAATAAATATTTGTTTTTATCTTTCTTTTACAAGGAGTACTGTGGAGGTTTTTCTTTTTACAAGTGCGTACACATGAGTAAATAAACTGCTCCAAGTAATGTCAAAGACTTAATTAACAATTGCTAAATTCCCCACATTTGCCTAATTCAGAGTATCAGGGGGGTGGGGGCTCTCTGTCAGGCATTCTTAAGAAGAGGGACACAGATGCAGCAGCCACAGATTTCCACATGTGCTCTGCTTGTCCACAGCTCGTCGGCTTGCAAGTTCCAGGTCCTCGTGTAAGAACAACGGAGAAAATGAGGGTAAAATCCACAAGCGAGCAAGGAGACGGCAAAAAACATAAAAATAAAAATACAGCGTCCTCGAATCCTCAATTCCGTGAGTGGGAACAAATCCAACACAAAACATCCAAGGGTAAAATATATATTAATGGAACCGACTATTTTTTTCCCCCTTCCCTTGCCAATACTGCTACAACAAAATGTACCATCACACATTTATGGGCAATTTGGTTACTCCAATTAATCTCATCATGTTTTTGGAAACCAGAGTACGCAGAGGAAACCCCTCCACAACCAGGGAGAACATGCAAACTTCACAAACTTTGGAATCTAGGCAGAGACATGAACCCTGGTCCCAAAGGTGTGAGGTGACAGTGCTAACCACTGCACCACTGTGCAAAATACGATACATAATTTTTATTGCAGTCTATAGAAGAACTATAACAAGTATCCAACGAGCACTAAACTAAATACACAGACGCAAAACACAAGGGTGTCAGACGTGGAACTGTAAGATGCAAACACAGTGGGAGATTTACACAAGTTAAATGCACGAGGATTGGACAGGGTACACACAAGACACGGGCAAACACACGCGCAAAAATAGGGAAATAGTGTTAATGGTTGTAACAAGAACAAGGGCTATTTACAATTGCATGTGGGGCATGCTGGGACATGTGCCACGCTGGTGCTACAGTGTAGATTTTCATTTTGCAAAATTAGCAAATTAATTGTAATAATAATTATAATGCTGACAGCTATGTCACCTATGCTGACAGTAACTATGGTTTCTTCACCGTCAACCTTAAGGACGGCCAACAAGACGAAGATGGCGGCCTGCAGTTCCCCAAAGAGGAGGCAGAACAGCCTCCCCATGCCAGGTGAGAAGAAGCCATTCAGAAAGTCTCTGTTTTTCCTTAAGAAACTTTGGGGTATTTTCCTGCACCCTGTCCCCTTACCAGCCAGGACATCCACATTCCCCATGCTTCATTTTAATTAATGATTAAACCTTAACCTTGTTTTAAATTTCTTGTTATATTCTTATAAAAAAAGCAGAGTGGCTCAGAAATTATTATTTTTATGTTTTTTATTATCTGTTTCAAGACAAGTCAAGCCCCACTAATGCTGGGTGAGAATTAACTGTAACATCCAGGACATGATCCAGGCCACTTCCTTCTAGAAATGAGGCAGTTTATACCCCAGGTCTCATATTCCTGTCATCCTCTGGTATTAGCAGAATGAAGATTCACTGTATGTATAAATGTACTATGTAGTATTTTCTCTCCCCACTAGATGGCGATCTTGCTTTGCTTTGGGGCATTCTATACAACCTATAGAATTTATTCAAATAAAATGAGGTAGCAATATGCACTCAATTTTTGAGTAAATTTAAACTAATGTTTTTTTGAGTAAAGTATACCCAATTTTAGGAGATAAAATGCATTAAACAAACTAAGCTAAAGTCTACTTACTTTCACAGTCTTATATGACTTACTCAAATTAATCGATGCAACATATTTGTACTCACTTTTTTGGGTATATGTATTATTTTTATGAGCAAGATAAACCCAAGTTTAACAAAGAATATGCCCAGTTAAGGACCCTATTTGGCATCTGATGCAAAGCAGCAGCAGACAGGATGCAAGTGTCTTTGCCAGCATGAGCCTGATGCAGTTTCCTGTGCAGCTGGGAGTTTTTCCTGTTTATTCAAATCCACTGCGATGCTGTTGAACAGGGCAACAGTATAAGACCCCAGATGTAGTTAAAACATGGTAATTGTACAGAGTTGGAGCTTGTTGGTATTGGTGAAACGTGTCCAAACCAGCTCATAGAAACTCTACTATCACCACCCATTGAAAGGAAAGCTTCAGAATTCCATGGCTCTTATGTACTGTCATGTATGAAAGACAAAGAACCTTCTGACAGTAAGCTCACATGTATTTGCAAATGATAGGAGGCCACACCTGCTGGCCAAACAAGAGGAGACACAAAGGGCAGCGTAGGACGGGCCCTGACCCTGACATACACTATCACACCTACACAGCTGCCTTTGAGAATAAAGACTGAATCTGAAGATCTACACAAGCGGCACCTGACTCCTGATTGGCAGGGAAGGAAAAACCACAACAGCTGCTTATGAATGTTCTAAGAATGCTTTATGAAGGTGCACTGAATGTTCTATAAATGCACGATGAAGGCATTATGAAGATGCACTGAATGCTCTATAAATGCACGATGAAGGCATTATGAAGATGCACTGAATGTTCTATAAATGCATGATGAAGGCATTATGTAGGTGCATTGAATGTTCTATAAATGCATGATGAGTGCATTATGAAGGTGCACTCAAAGTAGGCAGTTCACAGTAAGTTGTCAAAGTAGGCAGCTGCACACCAGCAGGTCCTTCGTGATGTACTCATAGCTGGAACAGCTTGATTTCCAATATGGGCAGGACATTGCCAGTGACGTCTGTGTCGCCGGGTGGTTCCATGATGGTCCAGGAACTTGCTGCTCTGAATGGTCCTCCCACCACCTTCAACATTGTAGCTATTGTCGCATGTTGGACAGCATTCTGCTCACTAGGGTACGCAGTAAAGGAACTACACAGCGAAAGATTAGTAACAGAGCAAGAATAATCACAGCTCTGAAGAAAAGAGCTTTCATAATGGCTTGCTGCCAACCTCCCCACATATTATACCACCAGTCAAACATTCCTGTGTGTTGACCTGCATCTCTTGCCATCTATATTCAAGATGGCACCGCGGATGGTAGCCTCGGTACTGCGCTCTCTCGTACTTTCTTTGTTTTGTTTATTTTCTGCGCGTTTGGTCACTCAGACCACATTACTTTTTCCAGCGGTCAACTGCTAAACATCAGGCAGTCATCTCAAAATAGTTTTTATCCTTTTTTCATAAACCCGCAAAGTTTTCTGGAGATTTTAGTCGGAGGAGCAGCGGCTCTCCGTGGCGCTTGGCGGAGAAGCAGACAAGGGATGCGCGCAAGCGCACTGGTGAAACTGTCAGCGGGGATTCCGCACTGCACTCCCCTCCATTCACCTGGCAAACCTCCGCTCCCTTCCAAACAAAGTGCACAAGCTGCTTCTCCTTAACCAGACCAATAAGGACTTTGCACGTTCTGCTGCCCTTTGCTTCACTGAAACTTGGCTCAATGAACGCACCCCCAATGCTGCCGGGCTTCCACCTCCATCATGCGGACCGCGTAATGGAGCTCTCGGGGAAATCAACGGGTGGCGGAGTCTACTTCTACATTAACAAAGGTTGGTGTACTGATGTCACGGTGTTACAGAAATTCTGCAGCCCAAACCTGGAAACTTTTTTCATTATATCCCCCTCCTGCCTCAAAACCTGTGCTGATCAGCTGGCTCCCATCTTCATCCGCATCTTCAATAGATCCCTGGAGCTGTGTGAAGTCCCCTCCTGGTTCAAACGCTCCACCATTATCCCAGTCCCCAAGAAACCCACCATCTATACAGTTGTCCTGTATAGAAAGGGCCAAAGTCGCCTCCACCTGTTGAAGAGACTGAGGTCCTTCGGGGTGTGCAGAGAACTCCTGCGTAGTTTTTACGACACAGTAGTGGCCTCAGTAGTTCTCTACACTGTTGTGTGCTGGGCAGGGAGCAGCTCGGACAGAGATAGGAAAAGACTTAACAAGCTTGTTAAGGAAGCTGGCTCTGTCCTGGGCTGCACACTGTACACCATCGAGGAGGTGGTGGACAGAAGGATGATATTAAAACTGTCATCCATTATGGATAATCCCCCCCACCCCCTGCACCACACTGTGGAGGCTCTGAGCAGCTCCTTCAGCACAAGACTGTTACACCCATAGTGCAAGAAGGAGCGCTTCCGTCGATCATTCCTCCCCACAGCTATTAGACTTTACAACACATCACTGCAGTGACATACTCATCCCCCTCCCTGTTCATCCATATAACTAGTATTGTGTATATGTTTTTTCTTTATATTTTTATTTATATATTTATACAGTTTAGAAATTGTTCTCTATTGTTTTTATTTGTCTATATTGTTCTTATATTGTTATTTTTGCTGATCCTGTGGATCCTGTTATACTGTCTTTTTTTTATTATTGCTGCTGTTTCTAAGGAATTTCCCCATTGTGGGATTAATAAAGTCAATCTAATCTAATCTAATCACAGGACTGAATGACTACAGACCTGTCGCCTTGATGTCTGTGGTTATGAAATCCTTTGAACGCCTGGTTTTAGCCCATTGGAAGGACATTACAGGACACCAGCTGGACCCCCTGCAGTTTGCCTACCAGGCAAACAGGTCGGTGGATGATGCAGTGAATATGGGGCTGCATTATATCCTGCAACATCTCGACTGTCCAGGAACTTATGCCAGGATCCTGTTTGTGGACTTCAGCTTTCAACACCATTGTGCCTAATCTTCTCTCCTTCAAACTCTCTCAGCTCAACGTGTCACCAGCTACCTGTCAGTGGATCACCAGCTTCCTGACAGACAGAAAGCAGCAAGTAAGGTTGGGGGAGATCACTTCTGAAACACGGTCCCTCAATATTGGTGCCCCTCAAAGATGTGTCCTCTTCCCACTGCTCTTCTCCCTCTACACCAATTACTGCACCTCCAGGAACTCAGCTGTAAAACTCCTGAAGCTTGCAGACGACACCACCATCATTGGACTCATTCAGGACGGTGATGAGTCTGCATACCGGCAGGAAGTTGAGCGGCTGGTACTCTGGTGCAGTCAGCACAACCTGGAGCCGAGCACGCACTAGACTGTAGAGATGACAGTGGACTTCAGGAGACATCCATCAACACTGCTCCCCCTCACCATATCAGACAGCCCGGTGTCTACTGTGGAGCTCTTCAAGTTCCTGGGTACCACCATTTCCCAGGACCTGAAGTGGGAGACCAACATCTCCTCCATCCTCAAAAAGGCCCTGCGGAGGATGTACTTCCTGAGACAACTGACAGGACAGACTACAGCAGACCGTACGGACAGCAGAAAAGATCATCGGTGCCCCCCTGCCCTCCATCCAGGACCTGTCACTCTCAAGATCCAGGAAAAGGGCAGGGGAAATCATCACAGATCCCGCACACCCTGGACACAGACTTTTTGACCTGCTGCCCTCTGGCAGACGATATAGAAGCCTGCAGACCAGGACCACCCAACACAGGAACAGTCTCTTTCCCCTCGCCATCTCCCTCCTAAGCAGCTGAACCGTCGCACTGCTAAACACCTACAGCATTGCAACTGCACTTTATGTACACTCTTTGTATTTTATGTATATAAGATTTAGATTGCTTTTTATATTGTATTGTTCATTTATACACTTTATGTGTATATGTGTGTGTATGTATGTATATATCTATAAATATGTATATATGTACACATGTATATATATATCCACAAATATATTAATATTTATAAATAGTATAAACATATATGTACAAATAACACTTATATACATTTTTTTTAAATTTACCTTTATAAATATTAATCCATATTACATTCATATTGTACATTGTACATTACTGTATATTATATTGCTCAGTATATTGTTCATTGTGACTTTACATATTGTTCTTGTTTTTATACTGTTGTGCTTGAAAGACACCATCGACCGGAATCAAATTCCTTGTATTTGTTCACTCACATACTTGGCCAATAAACTCGATTCCGATTCTGATTCTGATCTCATCCTGTAACACCTGTGATTTCACACTTTGAGGTGAACTTTGTCTTCTGGGGAGATGACTGGCTTGTTCTTGTCTGTGTCTTCCTTTGCCGTCTGTGCTTTCCCCTTTTCCTGCTTGAAAATAACTTTGCATATTTGAGTTAGACACCCCATGTACAACTTCAACTTATAAACCTTGTTTTTTTTTTTTTTTGTCCGTAGCACTCCCCCCTTGCGCAATAATAATAATAATAATACATTTTATTTATAACGCCACATTAAAAACAACAAAGTCAAGACCATGCGCCTTCATTATCAAGGTGTCAACCACACGAAAAAGGCACAACCAAAAATCCATCACGGTTGTGAAACAGACCATCAGAGTCCTTAGCATCCCCTTTGTTTCCACACAGAGGCCTCATAAGGGCCCCCCCTCCCGTGGCCGAACTCACACCCCAAGCATGCAGCCTGCTCTTATCAGTATTGCAGCTTCGCTTTTGCTAAGACCTTCAGCAACGGCAGCTTTGGTGCCTGTGTAATGTAACACAGAGCAGATCACCCACATACTGTAGCACTGTGTATATAACACAGAGCAGATCACCCACATACTGTATCACTGTGTATGTAACACAGAGCAGATCGCCCACATACTGTATCACTGTGTATGTAACACAGAGCAGATCGCCCACATACTGTATCGCTGTGTATGTAACACAGAGCAGATCGCCCACATACTGTAGCACTGTGTATATAACACAGAGCAGATCGCCCACATACTGTATCACTGTGTATGTAACACAGAGCAGATCGCCCACATACTGTATCGCTGTGTATGTAACACAGAGCAGATCGGCCACATACTGTATCGCTGTGTATGTAACACAGAGCAGATCGCCCACATACTGTATCGCTGTGTATGTAACACAGAGCAGATCGGCCACATACTGTATCGCTGTGTATGTAACACAGAGCAGATCGCCCACATACTGTATCGCTGTGTATGTAACACAGAGCAGATCGGCCACATACTGTAGCGCTGTGTATATAACACAGAGCAGATCGCCCACATACTGTATCGCTGTGTATATAACACAGAGCAGATCGCCCACATACTGTATCGCTGTGTATGTAACACAGAGCAGATCGCCCACATACTGTATCGCTGTGTATGTAACACAGAGCAGATCGCCCACATACTGTATCGCTGTGTATGTAACACAGAGCAGATCGCCCACATACTGTATCGCTGTGTATGTAACACAGAGCAGATCGCCCACATACTGTATCGCTGTGTATGTAACACAGAGCAGATCGCCCACATACTGTATCGCTGTGTATGTAACACAGAGCAGATCGCCCACATACTGTATCGCTGTGTATGTAACACAGAGCAGATCGCCCACATACTGTATCGCTGTGTATGTAACACAGAGCAGATCGCCCACATACTCTATCGCTGTGTATGTAACACAGAGCAGATCGCCCACATACTGTATCGCTGTGTATGTAACACAGAGCAGATCGCCCACATACTGTAGCGCTGTGTATGTAACACAGAGCAGATCGCCCACATACTGTAGCACTGTGTATGTAACACAGAGCAGATCGCCCACATACTGTATCGCTGTGTATGTAACACAGAGCAGATCGCCCACATACTGTATCGCTGTGTATGTAACACAGAGCAGATCGGCCACATACTGTATCACTGTGTATGTAACACAGAGCAGATCGCCCACATACTGTAGCACTGTGTATGTAACACAGAGCAGATCGCCCACATACTGTATCGCTGTGTATATAACACAGAGCAGATCGCCCACATACTGTATCGCTGTGTATGTAACACAGAGCAGATCGCCCACATACTGTATCGCTGTGTATATAACACAGAGCAGATCGCCCACATACTGTATCGCTGTGTATGTAACACAGAGCAGATCGCCCACATACTGTATCGCTGTGTATGTAACACAGAGCAGATCGCCCACATACTGTATCGCTGTGTATGTAACACAGAGCAGATCGCCCACATACTGTATCGCTGTGTATGTAACACAGAGCAGATCGCCCACATACTGTATCGCTGTGTATGTAACACAGAGCAGATCGCCCACATACTGTAGCACTGTGTATATAACACAGAGCAGATCGCCCACATACTGTATCGCTGTGTATGTAACACAGAGCAGATCGCCCACATACTGTATCGCTGTGTATGTAACACAGAGCAGATCGCCCACATACTGTATCGCTGTGTATGTAACACAGAGCAGATCGCCCACATACTGTATCGCTGTGTATGTAACACAGAGCAGATCGCCCACATACTCTATCGCTGTGTATGTAACACAGAGCAGATCGCCCACATACTGTATCGCTGTGTATGTAACACAGAGCAGATCGCCCACATACTGTAGCGCTGTGTATGTAACACAGAGCAGATCGCCCACATACTGTAGCACTGTGTATGTAACACAGAGCAGATCGCCCACATACTGTATCGCTGTGTATATAACACAGAGCAGATCGCCCACATACTGTATCGCTGTGTATGTAACACAGAGCAGATCGGCCACATACTGTATCACTGTGTATGTAACACAGAGCAGATCGCCCACATACTGTAGCACTGTGTATATAACACAGAGCAGATCGCCCACATACTGTATCGCTGTGTATATAACACAGAGCAGATCGCCCACATACTGTATCGCTGTGTATGTAACACAGAGCAGATCGCCCACATACTGTATCGCTGTGTATGTAACACAGAGCAGATCGCCCACATACTGTATCGCTGTGTATATAACACAGAGCAGATCGCCCACATACTGTATCGCTGTGTATGTAACACAGAGCAGATCGCCCACATACTGTATCGCTGTGTATGTAACACAGAGCAGATCGCCCACATACTGTATCGCTGTGTATGTAACACAGAGCAGATCGCCCACATACTGTAGCACTGTGTATATAACACAGAGCAGATCGCCCACATACTGTAGCACTGTGTATATAACACAGAGCAGATCGCCCACATACTGTATCGCTGTGTATATAACACAGAGCAGATCGCCCACATACTGTATCGCTGTGTATGTAACACAGAGCAGATCGCCCACATACTGTAGCACTGTGTATATAACACAGAGCAGATCGCCCACATACTGTATCGCTGTGTATGTAACACAGAGCAGATCGCCCACATACTGTATCGCTGTGTATGTAACACAGAGCAGATCGCCCACATACTGTATCGCTGTGTATGTAACACAGAGCAGATCGCCCACATACTGTATCGCTGTGTATGTAACACAGAGCAGATCGCCCACATACTGTATCGCTGTGTATGTAACACAGAGCAGATCGCCCACATACTGTATCGCTGTGTATGTAACACAGAGCAGATCGCCCACATACTGTATCGCTGTGTATGTAACACAGAGCAGATCGCCCACATACTGTATCGCTGTGTACGTAACACAGAGCAGATCGCCCACATACTGTATCGCTGTGTACGTAACACAGAGCAGATCGCCCACATACTGTATCGCTGTGTACGTAACACAGAGCAGATCGCCCACATACTGTATCGCTGTGTACGTAACACAGAGCAGATCGCCCACATACTGTATCGCTGTGTACGTAACACAGAGCAGATCGCCCACATACTGTATCGCTGTGTACGTAACACAGAGCAGATCGCCCACATACTGTATCGCTGTGTATGTAACACAGAGCAGATCGCCCACATACTGTATCGCTGTGTATGTAACACAGAGCAGATCGCCCACATACTGTATCGCTGTGTATGTAACACAGAGCAGATCGCCCACATACTGTATCGCTGTGTATGTAACACAGAGCAGATCGCCCACATACTGTATCGCTGTGTATGTAACACAGAGCAGATCGCCCACATACTGTATCGCTGTGTATGTAACACAGAGCAGATCGCCCACATACTGTATCGCTGTGTATGTAACACAGAGCAGATCGCCCACATACTGTATCGCTGTGTATGTAACACAGAGCAGATCGCCCACATACTCTATCGCTGTGTATGTAACACAGAGCAGATCGCCCACATACTGTATCGCTGTGTATGTAACACAGAGCAGATCGCCCACATACTGTAGCGCTGTGTATGTAACACAGAGCAGATCGCCCACATACTGTAGCGCTGTGTATGTAACACAGAGCAGATCGCCCACATACTGTATCGCTGTGTATATAACACAGAGCAGATCGCCCACATACTGTATCGCTGTGTATGTAACACAGAGCAGATCGGCCACATACTGTATCGCTGTGTATGTAACACAGAGCAGATCGCCCACATACTGTATCGCTGTGTATGTAACACAGAGCAGATCGCCCACATACTGTATCGCTGTGTATGTAACACAGAGCAGATCGCCCACATACTGTATCGCTGTGTATGTAACACAGAGCAGATCGCCCACATACTGTATCGCTGTGTATGTAACACAGAGCAGATCGCCCACATACTGTATCGCTGTGTATGTAACACAGAGCAGATCGCCCACATACTGTATCGCTGTGTATGTAACACAGAGCAGATCGCCCACATACTGTATCGCTGTGTATGTAACACAGAGCAGATCGCCCACATACTGTATCGCTGTGTATGTAACACAGAGCAGATCGCCCACATACTGTATCGCTGTGTATGTAACACAGAGCAGATCGCCCACATACTCTATCGCTGTGTATGTAACACAGAGCAGATCGCCCACATACTGTATCGCTGTGTATGTAACACAGAGCAGATCGCCCACATACTGTAGCGCTGTGTATGTAACACAGAGCAGATCGCCCACATACTGTAGCGCTGTGTATGTAACACAGAGCAGATCGCCCACATACTGTATCGCTGTGTATGTAACACAGAGCAGATCGCCCACATACTGTATCGCTGTGTATGTAACACAGAGCAGATCGGCCACATACTGTATCACTGTGTATGTAACACAGAGCAGATCGCCCACATACTGTAGCACTGTGTATGTAACACAGAGCAGATCGCCCACATACTGTATCGCTGTGTATATAACACAGAGCAGATCGCCCACATACTGTATCGCTGTGTATGTAACACAGAGCAGATCGCCCACATACTGTATCGCTGTGTATATAACACAGAGCAGATCGCCCACATACTGTATCGCTGTGTATGTAACACAGAGCAGATCGCCCACATACTGTATCGCTGTGTATGTAACACAGAGCAGATCGCCCACATACTGTATCGCTGTGTATGTAACACAGAGCAGATCGCCCACATACTGTATCGCTGTGTATGTAACACAGAGCAGATCGCCCACATACTGTATCGCTGTGTATGTAACACAGAGCAGATCGCCCACATACTGTAGCACTGTGTATATAACACAGAGCAGATCGCCCACATACTGTATCGCTGTGTATGTAACACAGAGCAGATCGCCCACATACTGTATCGCTGTGTATGTAACACAGAGCAGATCGCCCACATACTGTATCGCTGTGTATGTAACACAGAGCAGATCGCCCACATACTGTATCGCTGTGTATGTAACACAGAGCAGATCGCCCACATACTCTATCGCTGTGTATGTAACACAGAGCAGATCGCCCACATACTGTATCGCTGTGTATGTAACACAGAGCAGATCGCCCACATACTGTAGCGCTGTGTATGTAACACAGAGCAGATCGCCCACATACTGTAGCACTGTGTATGTAACACAGAGCAGATCGCCCACATACTGTATCGCTGTGTATATAACACAGAGCAGATCGCCCACATACTGTATCGCTGTGTATGTAACACAGAGCAGATCGGCCACATACTGTATCACTGTGTATGTAACACAGAGCAGATCGCCCACATACTGTAGCACTGTGTATATAACACAGAGCAGATCGCCCACATACTGTATCGCTGTGTATATAACACAGAGCAGATCGCCCACATACTGTATCGCTGTGTATGTAACACAGAGCAGATCGCCCACATACTGTATCGCTGTGTATGTAACACAGAGCAGATCGCCCACATACTGTATCGCTGTGTATATAACACAGAGCAGATCGCCCACATACTGTATCGCTGTGTATGTAACACAGAGCAGATCGCCCACATACTGTATCGCTGTGTATGTAACACAGAGCAGATCGCCCACATACTGTATCGCTGTGTATGTAACACAGAGCAGATCGCCCACATACTGTAGCACTGTGTATATAACACAGAGCAGATCGCCCACATACTGTAGCACTGTGTATATAACACAGAGCAGATCGCCCACATACTGTATCGCTGTGTATATAACACAGAGCAGATCGCCCACATACTGTATCGCTGTGTATGTAACACAGAGCAGATCGCCCACATACTGTAGCACTGTGTATATAACACAGAGCAGATCGCCCACATACTGTATCGCTGTGTATGTAACACAGAGCAGATCGCCCACATACTGTATCGCTGTGTATGTAACACAGAGCAGATCGCCCACATACTGTATCGCTGTGTATGTAACACAGAGCAGATCGCCCACATACTGTATCGCTGTGTATGTAACACAGAGCAGATCGCCCACATACTGTATCGCTGTGTATGTAACACAGAGCAGATCGCCCACATACTGTATCGCTGTGTATGTAACACAGAGCAGATCGCCCACATACTGTATCGCTGTGTATGTAACACAGAGCAGATCGCCCACATACTGTATCGCTGTGTATGTAACACAGAGCAGATCGCCCACATACTGTATCGCTGTGTACGTAACACAGAGCAGATCGCCCACATACTGTATCGCTGTGTACGTAACACAGAGCAGATCGCCCACATACTGTATCGCTGTGTACGTAACACAGAGCAGATCGCCCACATACTGTATCGCTGTGTACGTAACACAGAGCAGATCGCCCACATACTGTATCGCTGTGTACGTAACACAGAGCAGATCGCCCACATACTGTATCGCTGTGTATGTAACACAGAGCAGATCGCCCACATACTGTATCGCTGTGTATGTAACACAGAGCAGATCGCCCACATACTGTATCGCTGTGTATGTAACACAGAGCAGATCGCCCACATACTGTATCGCTGTGTATGTAACACAGAGCAGATCGCCCACATACTGTATCGCTGTGTATGTAACACAGAGCAGATCGCCCACATACTGTATCGCTGTGTATGTAACACAGAGCAGATCGCCCACATACTGTATCGCTGTGTATGTAACACAGAGCAGATCGCCCACATACTCTATCGCTGTGTATGTAACACAGAGCAGATCGCCCACATACTGTATCGCTGTGTATGTAACACAGAGCAGATCGCCCACATACTGTAGCGCTGTGTATGTAACACAGAGCAGATCGCCCACATACTGTAGCACTGTGTATGTAACACAGAGCAGATCGCCCACATACTGTATCGCTGTGTATATAACACAGAGCAGATCGCCCACATACTGTATCGCTGTGTATGTAACACAGAGCAGATCGGCCACATACTGTATCACTGTGTATGTAACACAGAGCAGATCGCCCACATACTGTATCGCTGTGTATGTAACACAGAGCAGATCGCCCACATACTGTATCGCTGTGTATGTAACACAGAGCAGATCGCCCACATACTGTAGCACTGTGTATATAACACAGAGCAGATCGCCCACATACTGTAGCACTGTGTATATAACACAGAGCAGATCGCCCACATACTGTATCGCTGTGTATATAACACAGAGCAGATCGCCCACATACTGTATCGCTGTGTATGTAACACAGAGCAGATCGCCCACATACTGTAGCACTGTGTATATAACACAGAGCAGATCGCCCACATACTGTATCGCTGTGTATGTAACACAGAGCAGATCGCCCACATACTGTATCGCTGTGTATGTAACACAGAGCAGATCGCCCACATACTCTATCGCTGTGTATGTAACACAGAGCAGATCGCCCACATACTGTATCGCTGTGTATGTAACACAGAGCAGATCGCCCACATACTGTAGCGCTGTGTATGTAACACAGAGCAGATCGCCCACATACTGTAGCACTGTGTATGTAACACAGAGCAGATCGCCCACATACTGTATCGCTGTGTATATAACACAGAGCAGATCGCCCACATACTGTATCACTGTGTATGTAACACAGAGCAGATCGCCCACATACTGTAGCACTGTGTATGTAACACAGAGCAGATCGCCCACATACTGTATCGCTGTGTATATAACACAGAGCAGATCGCCCACATACTGTATCGCTGTGTATGTAACACAGAGCAGATCGCCCACATACTGTAGCACTGTGTATATAACACAGAGCAGATCGCCCACATACTGTATCGCTGTGTATGTAACACAGAGCAGATCGCCCACATACTGTATCGCTGTGTATGTAACACAGAGCAGATCGCCCACATACTGTATCGCTGTGTATGTAACACAGAGCAGATCGCCCACATACTGTATCGCTGTGTATGTAACACAGAGCAGATCGCCCACATACTGTATCGCTGTGTATGTAACACAGAGCAGATCGCCCACATACTGTATCGCTGTGTATGTAACACAGAGCAGATCGCCCACATACTGTATCGCTGTGTACGTAACACAGAGCAGATCGCCCACATACTGTATCGCTGTGTATATAACACAGAGCAGATCGCCCACATACTGTATCGCTGTGTACGTAACACAGAGCAGATCGCCCACATACTGTATCGCTGTGTACGTAACACAGAGCAGATCGCCCACATACTGTATCGCTGTGTACGTAACACAGAGCAGATCGCCCACATACTGTATCGCTGTGTACGTAACACAGAGCAGATCGCCCACATACTGTATCGCTGTGTACGTAACACAGAGCAGATCGCCCACATACTGTATCGCTGTGTACGTAACACAGAGCAGATCGCCCACATACTGTATCGCTGTGTACGTAACACAGAGCAGATCGCCCACATACTGTATCGCTGTGTACGTAACACAGAGCAGATCGCCCACATACTGTATCGCTGTGTACGTAACACAGAGCAGATCGCCCACATACTGTATCGCTGTGTACGTAACACAGAGCAGATCGCCCACATACTGTATCGCTGTGTATGTAACACAGAGCAGATCGCCCACATACTGTATCGCTGTGTATGTAACACAGAGCAGATCGCCCACATACTGTATCGCTGTGTATGTAACACAGAGCAGATCGCCCACATACTGTATCGCTGTGTATGTAACACAGAGCAGATCGCCCACATACTGTATCGCTGTGTATGTAACACAGAGCAGATCGCCCACATACTGTATCGCTGTGTATGTAACACAGAGCAGATCGCCCACATACTGTATCGCTGTGTATGTAACACAGAGCAGATCGCCCACATACTGTATCGCTGTGTATGTAACACAGAGCAGATCGCCCACATACTGTATCTCTGTGTATGTAACACAGAGCAGATCGCCCACATACTGTATCGCTGTGTATGTAACACAGAGCAGATCGCCCACATACTGTATCGCTGTGTATGTAACACAGAGCAGATCGCCCACATACTGTATCGCTGTGTATGTAACACAGAGCAGATCGCCCACATACTGTATCGCTGTGTATGTAACACAGAGCAGATCGCCCACATACTGTATCGCTGTGTATGTAACACAGAGCAGATCGCCCACATACTGTATCGCTGTGTATGTAACACAGAGCAGATCGCCCACATACTGTATCGCTGTGTATGTAACACAGAGCAGATCGCCCACATACTGTATCGCTGTGTATGTAACACAGAGCAGATCGCCCACATACTGTATCGCTGTGTATGTAACACAGAGCAGATCGCCCACATACTGTATCGCTGTGTATGTAACACAGAGCAGATCGCCCACATACTGTATCGCTGTGTATGTAACACAGAGCAGATCGCCCACATACTGTATCGCTGTGTATGTAACACAGAGCAGATCGCCCACATACTGTATAACTGTGTATGTAACACAGAGCAGATCGCCCACATACTGTATCTCTGTGTATGTAACACAGAGCAGATCGCCCACATACTGTATCGCTGTGCTTCTTCACAAAAACTGTGACTGGTATGTTAGGGACACACTGAAAAATGCCAACTACAAATCCACAACTAAGATCCACTTTGCACTGGGCGGCACATTTTATATCAGGGTATCAGGGCTGAGATCTTCAGCTGATTGATCCTCCACTAACTATTTCACTGCACACAAATCATAAACTGCCTTTGGGACAGGCAGGAGGGAGGTGTCACAGGTCTGGTGATAAGCACCACCACTCTATTCCTGCAGTAACCCTTCCATCATCTTCCTTATTCCCGGGTTAGCTGATGTCACTTGGCCTACTTCCATATCACGGCGGTCCACACCTCCTCAGGCACTTCCCTTTCCTTTTCCTGCCAACATTCCTCTGCACTTTATTTCCCTTCACACTGCACTCCTCTCATGCTCCACAGCCACAAACCTCTGAGATCTCCTACACACTCTGCACTCCACTGACTCCTTACCAACGTCTCTCCTGCCGCTGCCTGCACTCCTTCGCGTTCCGTCGGCACCCAAACCACTTGCTTTGCTCGCCCCATCATTTCTCCCAGATCCACCATAGGCTGATTAAAAGCCAGTGCTAAGTGGGGCTCCTCGTCTGGTATGTTGTACCATTCTCCCACTATTCCCATCTTCCGTATCTGAATGGCTACTCCCTCAGGGCCTAATATTATCCCATCTGCCGTCATGCACATCCTGTCTTTCTCTCGGCCAGGCAGCGAATCTATCAGCCGATCCCACTCTTCCTGCATTCCAGGATCACTGAAATCTCCCATTGTAACAAATAACTAAATTTATCCTGTTTCCAGCACATTTATAGCACATTGCTATATTGTTCTTGCGTAAATGGTCATCACTGTTCTAGGATTTCCCAAACCTTTCCAATAACATCTTCTACCCTGTATAAACTATACTGTCTCTGCTGGACAACAAATTTTGTCGCAGAAGGTTGTACTGTCCACTGAGCACCTCTACTCCCCCTCTCTACATTTTATGTCTATCTGCAGCTGACACAAAGCATCTCTGCCTAACAAATTCACTGGGATATGCTCTGATATTAGTATGGGCATATTTACATTTTTGTCCCCTATCTGAACTTCTACTAAACAAGATTTTGGAACATACAGGTGTGTCCAGGCTGATCACAGCTCCAGCACACCAGCTGAAACAGCCTGTTCCCCAGTCTCTCCAGAGTCTGGGATCATCAAATTTGTGGGTAAATCGGTGCCCTCTGAGGAAACCCCCATCCATTGTATCTACTCACTCTGTTCCAATTAGGGACCGGAGGCCAATTAGTGTCCTGGGGAGCTCCAGCGACAGGAGACGGTTGGCTGTCCACTGGCTGCCCCCGGGGGCTTGGGTCCGGAGAGACCACTGGTGCTTGGATTTTTTTCTTTTTGGTGGTGACTCAATTTCTTTGTCAGCTCCCTGTCATGCTCTTTAGCAGAGTCCTCCTCCTCTCTGTACAAGTCAATAGCGTAGATCAGCTGCTCCTCAGGCATAGTAATGAGCCCCACCATTTGCCTTAGCCTGCCTCTCACTGGCTTCGGGAGAATGTCCTGCAGTGCCCTTCAGTACAGACCTCTGAACGCCGAATCCTGCAGGTCCTGCTCTGTCTAAGTGCTCCACCGCTTTTCTTGGGCTTGCAGATAGGCAGCTGGGCTCTCCCCCTCTTTTACGGGCTCCACCTTCATTTCAGCTGCACTCAGTCACGGAGGTTAGCATTTAACTGTCAAAGTGACATGCATCTTTCACAGGAGTCCCTGTCGTCGCTGCCAGGCCACTGCTTTACAGCACCCTCTCCATTCCGTCTACCCCCAAAACGCGAGCCAGAACCGCCTTTATGTCCCCCATTGCCAGGAGCTAACCCATAGTTTCCTCCTCAAATACTCTCGTCCACTTTCCAGCCCCTTCTGCCAGAACTGGGAGTCTGAGAAGCAGGCCCTCCAGATCCTGTCCTACCTGGCACAAACTCTGTCTGTGCTTCTTTCAGCATCAATGGGAACATCAGAGTGTCCCTGGTGGGGGGTCTTGTTTTCAGTTCTCCCAGGTAGTTAGTTTAATAATGACTGATTCTGATTTGTCAGAGGCTTCACACCTGACTGACAGGTACAGGAAGGCTGGAAAACTGGCAGTGCTCGGACCTCGAGGACCGTGATTTGAATAACCCTGATCTACACATTCCTCTTCTACTCCTTCCTCACTTTCCGTTTCTGTCTCCTTCTCCTGAAACTGACTCCATCCTTTAGATGGAGGGTTAGGGGTGTCCAGCAGATGCACCAGATGCATTACTACCACTTGCTCCGTACCCCACCTTTATCTCACTCCCTTGTTTCTCAGACCCACATGCCTGGCCTTCTGTTATTACCTCACTCCCCCGCAGGGCGCTCACTTCCCTGTACCCATCTAAACATCTTGCCGTTTCTTTCTGTTTCTTATTTGCTTCATCCTTCGGTTTCTTCCTTTCTGAACTTTACCTTGCCCACTATTACTGGAAATCGGCCCTTACTGTATATAATAGAGGTGGCCCTTTCACTAACACAGAGGTCTGCAACCTTTATTAACAAAAGAGCCATTCTGCCCCCTCTTCTGCCAAAAAAAATAGTCGGGAGCCGCAAAAAAAAAAAAAAACAGAGCTTGTAAACTTTTAAAAGTTTTCATCTTTTTTTTTATTTTACCTGTTACAACCACTGAATACAACAAGAGAAGTGCAGTGTGGATTTGTAGGCCTACTTTGAAATAAATTAAACTTTGAACCGTAGGCCTATTTGAGTCCTTCCTATATTTGTGTAAAAGTAAAATAAAAACTAGCCCACTTTAATATCAATAAACATTTAGCTGGAGCTTAGCAGCTTTAAAAAGAAACATAAAATTAGGAGCGTCTTAGACAAGTCCATGTCAGTGTTCTCTCGTCCTCTTCGGGTTTTTTGCTCAGCCAGCAATCAACTGAAGCACCTGAACCTACAAAAAATCTACATCAGCTTGGAGTCTGAAATAAATGTTTTTTTTTCCATCCATCCATCCATCCATTATCTCCCGCTTATCCGAGGTCGGGTCGCGGGGGCAGCAGTCTCAGCAGGGAAACCCAGACTTCCCTCTCCCTGGCTACTTCATCCAGCTCCTCTGGGGGAATCCCGAGGCGTTCCCAGGCCAGCCGAGAGACATAGTCCCTCCAGCGTGTCCTGGGTCTTCCCCGGGGCCTCCTCCCAGTGGGACATGCCCGGAACACCTCACCAGGGAGGCGTCCAGGAGGCATCCTAATCAGATGCCCGAGCCACCTCATCTGGCTCCTCTCAATAGGGATGAGCAGCGGCTTTACTCTGAGTCCCTCCCGAATGACCGAGCTCCTCACCCTATCTCAAAGGGAGAATCCAGCCACTCTGAGGAGAAAACTTATTTCGGCCGCTTGCACTCGCGATCTCGTTCTTTCGGTCACTACCCACAGCTCGTGACCATAGGTGAGGGTAGGAACGTAGATCGACTGGTAAATCAAGAGCTTCGCCTTTTGGCTCAGCTCCTTCTTCACCATGACGCCGCACCGATCCGCCTGTCGATCTGTTGTGTTTTTTTTTTTTTCTTAGAAAAATATCATATTAAATGCTATTGTTCTTACCTGTTTAATGTGACTTCTGTGTCTGAAGTTCTCTGCAGATCTTCCCTATGTCAGGGTTGAAAGATGTGACTTTGATCTTCATACAGGACCGTAGGCTCTCATCTGTGAGGCGGGAGCGGTGTTTGGACTTTATGAAGTTCGTGCTTGAGAAAACTTGCTCGCATAAGTATGTTGAGCCAAAGATGGACAAGACTGCAAATGCATATTTTTTCATGTTAATATACGTGACAGGAATGACACTCCATGCTTCAAAAACAGGTTTGTCGGGGAGGGGGAGTTTTTCCATATCACTCCATTTGTGCCCTTTAGCGAGTGTAGCCCTCTGACGGGCGACTTCCTCAAGATCCGCCGTCAGTGATTTGAACTTATTTACCCACAAATCTTTATCCGCTATGTCGGCCAGTTCAATTTCTAGATCAGGCTTACTTTTTTTTTTTTTTTTTTTTTTTTATTGCCCACCACCACCCCCCCTCTCCGGAGGACAACTTTATTTTACATTAAATTCAAGAGCAAAGAGAGTAGATCAGGCTTACTTACTCCGGTGAATGCAACTGTGTTCAGGAGGGATGGGTCGATGTCCAGCGGTGTGACAGGGAAAGAGAGAGTAGGTTTCTCCTTTCTGAAATCACTGCATCTTTCTCCAAATGCAGCTTGCATTGGAATGATGACACGGTGGAAATAATTATAATTTATTTGAGAGAGCGTACCTTTTTGTGCATCTCTCGCGAACACTGTCATCTTGCGTTCAAATGCCAAAACACCCTCCAGCATCTGCAGAGCCGTGCTTCCCTTTCCTTGGAGATTTTTACTCAGCATGTTCAAGTGACTTGTCATATCCACCATGAAGTAAAACTTACCCAGCCAATCGAGGTCTTCCAGTTCAGGATAGCTGAGGCCTTTGCTTTCCGAGAAGGTCTTCACTAGGGCTGGGCGATATCATACCGGTATTATATCACGCACGCGCAGTAATCACTAGTACTTCAGATAACAGGCGCAACATTTGGCAGTGCGCCAGCTTTTCTGTGCTATACGGACATTTATTTACGCCCACAATTTAAGCAGCTTAGTATGGCTAAATTATTAATGAGGCTTTGTATCAGAGCATGTGAGCGCAGTGGAGCAGTGAGAATTTCCGCTCCTTGCTCACGAGGCTGTTGGCTCCGCCCGCTTCTCTGCTCTAATTCGCACTAAACCGCTCCGCTCAACACCGCTCCTCACTCCACTAAAATTTCCTCCCGCTTCAGTCAAATCGCTCCACGCTCGCTCCAATTTAAAAGAGGGACAAATAATCTGCATGCCTAACAAATGTCACCTTAAACCGAAGCCTTATATCAAAAAGAAATATGAGCAACAACGGACAGGTTTGGCAATGGCATTCCACACAAAAATAGGCTTAAAAATTAAGGAATCAGTGGGCTTAATAGCCTAAAGAATATACAGGCTAAGCATCCACGTTTTAAATTCCTCAATTTTTTTCTGTTGATGCTGCTGCTGCTGCTGCGTCTCTTTAAAATAAAAATTCACTGACAGCGTTACGTGAAATTTAAAAAATCCTATTAGACCTAATTTGAATGACAAAACTAATTTATTTGACCAATAGTCCTGATGTATATTTACATAGCATGACAGGGTACTGGCTTTGTTTAAACTTTTAACCATGATGGTGTTGAATAGGGCAACAGTATAAATTCCCCAGCTACGGTACAAAATGACTTCTGCTACAGCAATAGATTCTCATAGGATCTTGTTGTTTGGCAGCAAAAGATGGTTTTGTAAAAATTGCAGTTAGTGGGAAAATCTTTAATGCTTGTTTTGATGCAGGCTATGAAGTTTGTTGTTCTCTGCAGCTTCTGGACTTGCCCATTCTCTTGAAGACCAATAGTGCTGATGTACATATGGTGAAAATGTTTTTCACCATTAACAGGTTTTGTCTAGCACACCTGCTGCCAGACTTTCCACTGTTATTTTACAGTAGATTTTTTTCAGTGTGTGGCAGCCTCATTGCTTTTAGATCACAAGAGAAGACCAAATGAAATCAATTTGCTCATTTAATATTAAAATTTTTTATTAGGCTTGATTTTTGGAAACCCATATTTATAAACCCACCACAACTGAAAATGGAATGCCAGAGATATTACTCTCTACCATGTATTATTAGATATGCGGCAGCCAAGGGTGATGGCTCTTAAGCTAGGGGCCAGTGTCAGCAGTCAGACTATTGCCGCTGAATACCAGGAGTAATCCTACTCTGTTTTGGGTGCGATGTCAATCTTTGCCCCGCCTGTTTTGGAAATTTAAACGTAAGTGGGAGAAGGGGTAAGTGTAACACTAAACATAAACTCACTGGTCTTTTGGAGTATAGCACACATGCCTGAAACAGTTTGCTACGTGAGGAGTGGCGCAATATTGCAGCAGAAAAATTTATCTGAATCAATTCTTAGATCCTATGAGAATCTACTGCTGTAGCAGAAGTCATTTTGTACCGTGGCTGGGGAATTTATACTGTTGCCCTATTCAACACCATCATGGTTAAAAGTTTAAACAAAGCTAGTACCCTGTCATGCTATGCAAATATACATCAGGACTATTGGTCAAATAAATTTGTTTTTTCATTCAAAGTAGGTCTAATAGGATTTTTTAAATTTCACGTAACGCTGTCAGTGAAATTTTATTTTATAGAGACGCAGCAGCAGCATCAACAGAAAAAAATGGAGGAATTTAAAACGTGGATGCTTAGCCTGTATATTCTTTAGGCTATTAAGCCCACTGATTCCTTTATTGTTAAGCCTATTTTTGTGTGGAATGCCATTGTCAAACCTGTCCATTGTTGCCTATATGTTGCTTAAAAATAATTATTTTCTGAGTGGCAATGTTGCCGTTACTCATATTTCTTTTTGATATAAGGCTTCGGTTTAAGGTGACATTTGTTAGGCATGCAGAATATTTGTCCCTCTTTTAAATTGGAGCGAGCGTGAAGCGATATGATTGGAGCGGGAGGAAATTTTAGTGGAGTGAGGAGCGGTGTTGAGCGGAGCGGCTTAGTGCGAATTAGAACGGAGAAGCGGGCGGAGCCAACAGCCTCGTGAGCTCCACTCCGCTCACATGCTCTGATACAAAGCCTCATTAATAATTTAGCCATACTAAGCTGCTTAAATTGTGGGCGTAAATAAATGTCCGTATAGCACAGAAAAGCTGGCGCACCACCAAATGTTGCGCCTGTCATCTGAAGCCCTAGTGATTACTGCGCATGCGTGATATAATACCGGTATGATATCGCCCAGCCCTAGTCTTCACATGCTCCGGACAGGTAGCAAGCGTTTCAGCAGCTCTCCCCTGGACAGCCACCGGACTTTGTTGTGCAGTAGGAAATGCGTTGTCGACCACTTCTAACAATGAATAAAACTGTCGGTGGCTTAACCCGTTCGCAATTATTTTGTTCACTATCTTGATAACAAGGTTCATCACTTCCACACATTCAGGGGGGAATGTTTGTGCACTGTAAAAAAAAAAATGTTCAGCCAACTCAAAAATACATTTTTGAGTTAAGCTAGTCAACTCAATTACAAAAGTTTAACAAACCTATAGACAGAGGTTAAGCTACCTTTGACTTCAGAGTTAAGGCAACACTGTAATACAAGTTAGATTAACTTAGGTACAAAGTTTCAATAAACTTGGATTGTTAAATTGTCAACACTATTTTGCAAGTTCGATTAACATAGGTACAGAGGTTTAGTCAACTTTGTTTGAGGAGTCAAATTAAATTTAAATAAACCTGCCTTGTTTAGGTGACACTTTAAGAGTTAATGTTTTCATTAACTTTTTTAAATAGCAAGATTCAACTGTAATATTTCAAGTTGCCTTGTTTAGAGTAATAAAAAACTTATATTACCATTAGAACCCACTGAAAAAAGTGTCACAAGTTTCACGTAGGATTGATGTATAATTTTCTTTAATGTGTTCAACTTCAGTTTTTTATCTGCCCCATTTTAATATGCGCACAAGATGTCATGAGGATCAGAAGAGCCATCCCAGATTTACCCACCATCATGAGAAAGACTCCGACCAAAAAGGCCTTTACAGATTTTTCTGTTCTTATATTAAAGTTTTGCTGGCTCATTTCTGACTGATCTTGAAGATTAGAGAGCTGTGGTTTTATAGCATGTTTCTATTCAGTCAGCAAAAAAACTCTTGGAGATGTACTGTACAGAGCATGTCTCCAGAGTGGTATGTATTTAAATGGTGTGGGGGTATGTTTGACTGCCAGTCCTGTCTTTGGATGATTAACATATGTGGAATGGTGTTAGGACAGTTGCGATACCCTTTTTTGTGCAGCTCCTGGTCCTACCCACTCCACTGTCGACCAATTGGGCTGGATCTGTATTTGCATAGCAGGACACAGTACTGTTTTTGACTTAATAGATTTTTGTTAAATCCACCGCGATTGTGATGAATAAGGCAAGAAAACAGAAATGGCTCTTGCATGGCAGCCAGGGACCAGGTGGGATGGTGTAGCCTATATGTTTTAACTAGAGAAGGCATTGGCTGGGAGGAAAATACTATGGAAAACCAATCGTTTTGTTTCTTTTCCAAGCCTGGGCTCTCTAGAAAAATCATTTGGACAACTACAACAACTACAATGCTCAGACCAACTAGCATACATCAACACAGGCAACCCAGAAAAATAATGAAATGTGGTAAAGACTAATATCAGTGCCATATCATCCTCGATCGTGGTGGATTTCTAAAAATTAAGCTTAATGAAAATCTTATTAGAACAAATCAAATCATTTATCACAAGTTGTGGTCTAAAAGCAATGAGGCCACCACCCATTATATCTGCTTTAGCGGAAATACACTTCTTTAGTCATTAACATAGCTCATCTTTTTTCAGTCCTACTAAATAATTATGTTACGCAGTCTAACTCTATAATCTGTGTTTGGTGACTGGTGCTATGCATTTCACACACTTTTATACCACAGGCAGTTTTCAGCACAGTTCTTTGGTTATCAAGGGCTGATCTGAAATAAAACTGACATAAAAAGAGAAAAGGCTATGTTGGTCTGAGTCTTTCTTATTATGGTGGGTTAGTAAAACACAGCAGCTGAATGCCCAAATGAGTTCAAATGAGAGTACATTAAAATAGGGCAGATATGGGCCACCCTTTTTGTACTTGCGTGCCACCCATATGGGCTTGCAATTTGGGAAGAGGTGGAGACACATTGTGCTAACACTCTAGGTTGTAAAATGAACACTATAAGAGTTAATAAATATTAACACTGTAAAAACAACAGTCACTGCACACTGAAAAGTGTTAAAGGCAACACTTAATGGTGTGGACACATATAGACACCAAGCAGTGTTAATTTAACACTGGCACATTTGCTGTGTAGCATCACCTCCCTTGACTTAAACTCCTCACACCTAGAGTTGTAACCCAACATTCTATTGGCCTTTTTTATTGCTTCCCCACACTGACGAGAGTGGGACATGGAAGCATCAACATACACATCGAGATCTTTCTCGTAATCAGCTACCTTTATTTCCATGGAACCCATAAAATATCTGTACTTTATATTTCTGCTCCCTGCATGGATTACCTTACATTTATCTATGTTAAATTTCATCTGCCAGGTATCAGCCCAGTAGCAAATTAAATCCAGATCCTGTTGTAGCCTTTGATTATTTAGCAAGATTACATGCAAGTAGAAAAACAACCAATCACATTTGCTACTGATTATATAATTATATAATTACTATCAGTAATTATATAATTATATCAGTGAGAGAAAGTGATGCACTGCGAACAAAATCACACACAAGTGTTACATCCTCCCCCCCTCGCCCCTGTTTACACCCCGGCTACAGATGGATTGATTCGGCACATATCCCAGAAACCACTAATTGCATCAACTACAGCATGCTCATAATCTTTCCTGTCAACATCACGTTTCAACTCGCACAATTTCTCCTGTACATTTATTTAATCTTTAAGATCATTAATTATTGCTTCGATGGCCCCTTGTACTTTCACAGGTGGCAGTGGGGGATAGAACAGGGCAATCGCTTTCACAATGGCATTTTTCAGCCACGGTCTATACAGCTTTTTGACAAACTTTTCAAAATTGTTAAAGTAAAACGCTGGTGGCTCATAGAGACAGGTATGCCGACGCTGGCTCGGGTGGGACTCAGCACACCCGTCACACATCTCCTGTTCGGTTATCCGATCCAGAATACAGGCCAGGGCCCCTGTGATTATCTTCATGATAGAGGCGTTGATGCTCCCATTCACCGCATCTTCCCCCGATAAAGACGACGCCGCAAAACGGTCGCAAAGCTCATCAAGCCACGGCATCGTTTTTCAGGATGGGGTCTTGGTCTGTGTCCATTAGGCTGGAGGCCTTGGGTGGAGGTTGCTGCGACCTTGGCCACACAGCCCACGTAGGACTCAGCGGGGGTGGCGGTGGCAGGCACAGATCACCATACGGACCCCATGATGCATCCTGCTGAGGGGTGAGTTGAGGAGAAAGCTCTGGGTGGTTGTCCAGTTGCCTGTCCAAAAGGCGCTGGCGGTATTGGTGGAGGCCAGGATGGGTTCCGCTGAGGACAGGTTTCAGCGTAGTCCAAAAGTAAATTCAGTTATCGGTGAAAGCCAGGACGGGTCCCGCGAATCAGCCTGTTGATGGAAGCCTTCAGGAAAAAGAGGCTAGGGTGGTTTGCTCTGTCACAGCTCAAAGGTTGTAGCCTGTGTCGGTGCAGGCCATGAAGAGTGTCACAGTAGGGTGGCTTCAGGGGATGCTGTCTGTTTGCTCACCATTGCTTGCTGGGGAGGTGTATCTCATCTTGAATGCTGGCTCACAGGAGTGATGGGTATTAATACGTTTTCAACATGGTTAAGCACAGTCTTCTATTATCTTATTGGTTGTTATCGTCAGAAGTGGTTTGATCTAATGACTTCCCGCCAACCACATTTTCTCTAATTTTTTTCTGATAAATTCGAGATGCATGGATCTGTTACCCAGAGTGCACTGCTTCCCTTGTCTCACTGGCTTGCAAGGTGCTCATGTTGGGTTAGGCAGAGGAGCCATATCTGGGTTGAAAGCATTCCTTCCGGTGTCTTGTTTTATGAAAAATGCTAAATTTTGCCGGTTACCTTCCATAGTGTAATCTTGAAGCAAAGGTTATTTTACACAATGTCTCTTGTGCCCCTTAATAAGGGCCTGCTTGGTGGGGGTGTTTGTGACATGTGTTTTGCCAATAATTATTCTTTGGTTTGATGTGTGTTTCGGGTAAACACAGCAATGGTTTATGACACCCTGTTCACCCCCTTCCATTAGCGGAAAATGATCAATAACCTTGGGAACGGGGTACCTCGAGCCATATTTAATGCCGTATGCTCATTTTAACAAGGATTGCCCGCGTTATTCCTTGATTCTTGTTGTCAAAATGCTTAGGGTGTTTTATTTTAAATAACACATTGGCCGAAAAGAGTTTCATTACTTTAAAAATGCTATGGTTAAAGGGTCTTATTTGAGATAACAGGCCGCCATTTTGAAGTGTGTGTCTGCGTGAGTGGGCGTGTTCTCAGTGTGAGTGTGGGCCGCCCCTGAAAATCATTTCACGCGTGTAGTGGTGGAGGAAGTACTGAAGCTTAGTACTTAAGTAAAAGTACAAATATCCTGCAAAATATGTACTCAAGTAAAAGTAGAAGTGCTACATCAACAATCTTACTTAAGTGAAAGTACTAAGTACTTACATTTAAATTTATTTTAAAGTATTTTTTTAAGTAAAAGGACTCACAGAATGGCTTGTCTCAACATCTGGGGTGTGCCATTTTGTAAAAGAATAGTAGATATACTGACTTACGCCTCTACTGCTGTCATTGCTCGTAATTATTACAAGCAACTATACAGTATATGTGTATTGGAAGGTTTGGTGTGCTTATTGTGTGTGCACTCTGCAATACTGTGTGTACCATAACTTAGAATTATGTGGATGACAAGTTATCTACTAGGTTTTACCCACTAATATACCATTAAGAATAAACCAATCAGGGCATGATATATCTTTAAATCATTTATGTATTTGCAAAACTATTCAACACATCTGTTAAGAGCAGTAAAAGGGAAACACAACAGTAACCAAACACTAGTGGAGGTGTGGCGCCAGGTTGAATGTCTCGTCTTCTTGAACTCAGGCCAGTCTACCAGCTCGTGCTGCTAATTGACGCACGCTCTGCCATCATTGGAGCTAATAAAGCCACAAATGGCAAACAACGCCAGAACGCAATAGGCTAACAATTTTTTCATGCAAGATTTTGTGGAAATTGTGTTCATAAAATGTAACGACTAACGGCATAAATTGTAGAAATGTAGTGGAGTAGAAAGTACAGATAATTGCCGCAAAATGTAATGGAGTAAAATAAAAAGTGTGCATTATTATTTTTACTTAAGTAAAGTACAGATATGTAAAAATGTACTTAAGTACAGTAATGAAGTACAAATACTTTGTTACATTCCACCACTGCACGCGCGTAGTTCGAAGAGACAGGACGCACAGGACCAGAGCTGCGGGCCTCCTTGGATGCCATTAATGGGGCAGTGGATCTTCGTGTTTGGTGAAATACTTTTCTATTTTACATTGAAAAAAACCATTAAACTGATAACGGCTTTTCCTCATTTTTTAAAACGTGTTAAAATATTTAAGTGTTTTGTTTCTTGTAAAATGATGTGCTGTATGTTAATTGGGTTTTGTTCGGGGACTTGTTGAAAACTCAGCATTTGCATTTGCATTACTTGCTTAAATTCCACCTGCTCTGGCTTTAAAAAGTTAAACAAAGTTTGGAATTTGGGCTGTTTTGTGTTTAAAAGTTCTCAGCATTTGCTCTTCTGACAGTGTTTAGTTCAGGGCATGCTTGTACTTGTTTAAATTCAGCCTACTCTGGCTTTTCTTCCTTTAAAAAGTTAAAGAAAGACTTGTGCGGGTTTGTGTTTAAAAGTTAATGTGTTTTAATTTAAAAAACATTAAAAGCGCTACACAGCTACATGCTATTATAGCCTAAATTTTAAACCCGAAATATCACATTAACATATTTAACCATTGTTTTAATACAAGCTTTAAATTACTAATTTTAATTTTAGCTAGGGTTGTAGAGGAAGGAGGTGGTGGGGGTCGGAAGGAAGGGGGGGGCTGGCAGCTGGACCTATCAATCATCTGTGATGACGTCATGAGGGGAGCTACTAAGCTCTGCCCAAGGTATCAGGTAATGTCTCTGACACGTGATCCATCCAACCACCACCAGTCCACTTCACCTCGTTACGTTTTCATCTAGAAGAATACGGCAATGTGGATTCTGATTATTTGTCAACAGTTCGGATCTCGTGTGTTCAAAAGGGGGGAGTGTGGAAAGGAAATTGGACATTGGTAGGCTTGGGAGGGGAGGCATAGTGGGTCTGTTATGTCTTAGGCCTTAGGCAAGAAGAGATTGTTTTGATTACTGTGTGACCTCACTTCGTGATAGCTGCCTCCGGTTGGTTCCGCAGTCCCTGAAGAGAGATTGGATCTTGGAGAGACGGACAATGGAGCAAAGGGGGGGAGAAACTGCCTACAGGAAGAGGTTCGAAGCCGCCCCAACTGGTGCACAAAAAGTTGTACTTATAAAATAGTCACAGTAGGCCATATGGAGTATGTTATGCAGTAGTACAAATGTATAAGTAATTGTTACAATAATCATATTAACCATGTATTTGCAGTGATTCAATGACAATACGTCAATACCTTAATCATTAATCGAAGGACAACCAAATATTTACAATGATTCAATGTCATATAATCAATATCTATATTCATATCTCAAGTAGGAGCCTAGCAGTCGAGACATGTTCTGGTAAATTGAGCAAAATGGGGGGATTTTTCCATGCTGCCAAGGTGAACCAATAGAGCGAGAGAATTGTGTTTGTTATACGTTTGAGCTTGGTTTGTTAGTATTTTGTGACCAATCAGAATGTAGAAGTCCTTATTTGGAACAGAGAATTATGGTTTATCAACTGGGTGCTCCGGGTGCTCGGGGTACCTGGTGCCAAAGTGTGACGGGAGCACTTTGCTGGATTGCTCAAAAAAAAGAGATAACTTTGCTCACCAACTGAGAAATCCGGAGCTTTATTTCTAAGACAGGATTTGTCTTGTTGGCCGTCCTTGAGGTTGACAGTGAGGAAACCATAGTTACCGTCAGCATAGGTGACATAGCTCTCAGCATTATAATTATTATGACAATTAATTTACATATTTTGCTAAATGAAAATCTATACTTTTCTTTAATAAAAATTGCTGTTTTTATCCCAAGCACAATCCATATTATTACTTAAAAGCTTATAAACCGCCATTTGATTGTGGTATCACTTGCTTTTCAGTGATTTCAATTGAACATTATTTGTTACATTTATATGATGAAACCAGTCAGGGTCATTTTGACCCCCAATATAAACTAATTGAATTAAACACACTCGTTCAAGCTTTTTTAAAATTTTATTTTGTATTTCAGTACAAAGCTACAAACAAACAACAAACAAATTTATTTTTGTATAGCGCATTATCACAACATTACATTGTCTCAAAGAGAGTCTTTGTTATGATGGTGGGTTAATCAAACACAGTTGCTGACTGCCCTACAACAGCAAATCTAACCAGTTTTTATCTGCTTGCCATTTTGCCTAAAAAGAAATGCTGGTGTTAACATGCCTAATTAAAATACAATGCCCCCTCTCTTTTATTATTGGCATCTTTTCATGAAGCCTTTTTGAAAGCATTTAAATGAATTGTTTTGTTGGAAATAAATTACCCGTACAAATTTAAACCATTTAACAAATATTCAAATATGGGTCTTTCTCACTAATTTAGGAGTCTTTTGAAAAAATGTTATGGTGAAATAGTTTCAGTTTTATTAAAATTATTAGATTAGATAGTACTTTATTAATCCCTCGGGAAGGTTCCTCTGGGAAATTTAGTTCCAGCAGCCGTACACCGACACATTACAGTTACAAGAATTAAAATTTGGGGGGTGGAGGAAAAGAAAAAAAAAATAGAGTGAGTACACATATATAATATAAAAGCAGTATATACATATTTGGCATAAAGGTTATTGTTCAGAAGATAATAAATAACAAATAACAGGGCTATTGCACAGATCATTATTGCAGTTTGAGTTATAATACTGGTCCGGTGTTGTCAAAGTTTTTACTATTCCTGTTTCTCCCCTTATTCCTCTGTCCTCCTGTTTCCACTCCCCTTCCCACCCAGCGAGGAGTTGTACAGTTTGGTGGCATGTGGGAAGAAGGAGTTTTTAAGTCTATTGGTCCTAGACTTAGGTTATGTTATTTGTTCCTCTGATTTCATGATTTTTAGCAATATATGTGTGTTTATGTGTGTGTGTGAGAGAGAGAGAGAGATTAATTTTTAACATCATAGGTAAGAGATTATAAAAAAACAACATATAGATTATATATAGATCTTTTAATTTCTTTATTCAATTTCTTTCCTTCCTTTTTCCCATTCTGTTTCTCTCTCTAATTATTTTTTATGGATCAAAACACCACCCTGTATAGCGCGGTGGGTAAATTATATCTAAAATTTCGATCCTGCTGGGATCCCAAACACAGTCTTCCTCCAAGCCGCTAGGAACCATTCCGCAGTTGGGTGGCACCCAGGCTGAGTCATATCCATGCTGATGCCAGGTTTTTTGGAGGGGGTGTCCCTGGTAGTCGATCTTCTTTACTTTTCCTACTCTAACCCTCAGCTTGAGTACAGCTTTCTGCTCATAGAAGGGTAGATTTTTTGGATAGGCTAGGGCCTTCTGAAAGCTCCGACTGACATAGACTCCACGTCCAAGCATGCCATCACTTGACCGCTGAAATCCGTACATTTGAATATTTAATACAGCTCTTTGTGTGGTACCATGGTACATGATGTATGTCCTACTATCTCCCCATATGTCGTCACGCTCCAAATAGGATTCAAAAAGTGCGCAGAAGTCATCTCTAAATTCACGGAAGCTTGCCATACTTTCCTCTGCAAACCAGTAAATTAGCTTTAATAAGCAGATGTTTTATGTACAAGCAAGAACAATTTGGTATCAGTTTTATTACTGGACAGAAAAATAAATTTTACCACAGTCCATTTAAATTCAGATATTAAGTTTAATTTTAATGATATTTTGAGTAGCACACTTACCTCTTGTATTGAAACTCCACTTCAGAGTAAAATCACTTCAGACCAGTGAATCAAGTTTTTGCTGTAGTATTAGTTTCACTTACACTGAAAGATAGACACATTATATAGACTGGTTTGTTACACCTTTGTTGCATCACAATAAGAATTTCTAACTAAAACACATAAAACAAGTTTGCATGCTTGATTTCATAAGACTGAAGATATAAAAATAATCTAACATGAAATATTTACTTTAATTAAAGGTGAGAATTGTTCTCAACAGTTTTATTTACTATTCACAATTAAGCTACAAGGTAGGATTTGGTTCTGTATGCTTTCACAAAAAGTAAATAAAGCTTCTGTAATATACAGTATATATTGTACATTATGAGAATCACTAAAATCAGGTTTTATTGGGTGTGGAGTTTCCCTTCCCATGGTTACAGGGATGGGGAGGAACATGACGGTCACACAAAAACATAACATTCTCTGTGAGAGAAAAGATAGTCATGTAACTTCAAGTCATTTCAGTTGAGGAAAATGAGTGACATGAGAGAGGATGGGATCAAGGCTGTTTTACTGGGGCTCCAAAAATCACAAACGTAATATTGGATGCAGCTTTGTGTGGCTACTTGTCAGATGTGGAATAGCATTCTCAAGTTTGAATATAAAAATATTTTGTCTTATTACAAATATTTAGTATGAATAAATTTATTGCCACAAAACAGTAGTATTCACGCACACACAAACTCATTCCCATCTTAATTAAGAAGCCCTGGAAGTGTCACGGATAGGGTTTTTTCGTACTACATCAGACGCACAGGTTTGGTTAACGTACCCATGAAATAGAAAATCGAGCTCACAAAATCCCTGAAATGTGCGCACAGTTTACTTTTTCGCACTGTTTGTGGCCCCTACTGGCTCCGCAGCATCTAGTTATCTGAAGTGCTATTCTGTAAATGACTGATTTAATACAGAGCCCAGCCTGGGATTTACAAAACTGATCTTGCAGTGACAGGTACAGAGTCCTGACCTACTGAGTCACACATTCGTTAATGCCAACCTTTTTTTTTTGATTATGAAGAAAATGCAATACAGCTTCAAAATACTATGTAATTTATTCCCCTATTGTCCCATAATTGTGCTTAAGTTATTAAATATCATTCTATACAAATGGATTAATTCACTTAACATTCCGAAAAATATTCTATAGCATTTACTCCATGCAACTAGTTACAGTTTTCAAACTACATTAAACATCTAATTATGTTGAGAAGTATTAAATCTCAGTATGTGTGTTAAACAGGGGTGGATTTAAGGGGTAGCCACCAGACATCAACATAATAAAAAGTTAAATATGGATTATCTTATTTTCGAAGTGGAAGCATAGAACAGACACGGTCGGGTGTGGCCGCCCCCATAAATATAACTGAACCCTGAGGGCCACCCAAAGCAAAATGTTTCTGCAGATGCCGCAGGTTAAAGATTCTCATTTTATCTGTTACATTTGTTGACTACAATCTTACCTTGCAAAGCAAATATCTTTAAATCCTCCCAGAATCTTTTTCGAGCTTCTTGCTGAAATGGCGACCCTGGCTTTGAATCTTTTTCACTTTCATTTACAGAGAAGGAATGGTCAGCTTCCTCCCAAATGCGGAAGCGGTCTATGGCACGGCATAGGATATTTTTTATACATCATTCATTATTCATATCCTGCCGCCAAATAATTCGGTCACAGCTCCAAGGCCGTGCAGAGACCTTTAGAGGAGCAGGTGCTCAGATTTAAAGAGGGGTGCATGGATCAAGATCTCAGAACATCAGCTACAGCATATTTACATGAACACAGTTTTTTGAGTATCAAGAGCTAAACTGAAATTTAACTTGTATAAAAAAAAATGAAATGGCTATGTTAGTCTGAGTCTTTCTTAGTAAAACACAGCAACTGAATGCCAAATGAGTTCAAATGAGAGTACATTAACTCTCTGGGGTCAAGTATGTTGTCGGCGACATCGCATACTTTTCTCGTCTATTTCAGTCTATATCTCGCTGAAATCTAAATGTAGAATCATGAAAGAAACACTGGCTAAATCTGTAATCTGTCTTCTTTTCAAAATGTCCATTGTCGGAAGTATTAAAGTTTTTTTAATTAGGTTAAATCAGCAAAAAAATAAACCATGTCATCTTACTTTGTTTTACCTGCATTGGGAGCGTGTAGTACCGCTCTCACCCGAAGATCGCTATTCACATTCTAAATAGCGCGTATTCAAATCGCATTCACATGGTAATTTGACTAACAGCGCAATGGTGAAATGCGATCCAGATACGTCCCCATCAGCGCCATAAAAGGGGGGTAGGGACGTGGCCAGGTGATAATGGCTCATTCATACACATGAAAGTTGCTACATATTCAATGAAAGGAGCCAGAAATAGTGACATGAGTTAGCTTTTTCTTATTTATTTATCCAAATGAATGTTGCATCTACACCATTTAGTCATCTTCATGTAGCCAAGACTTTGGTGATCAGATATCTGGGATCAAAACACCCTGCCAGCATTGCTTACTATGTACTTTTACAGATGAAGTCGCTTCAATTTTCCCAGCCCTGCCGGAGGCCATTCGGCTGACAGCCGAAAGCCAGCCAGTTCCCAGCCAAAAACCAGCCAAAGGAGTTGACCCCCCTTCTTCTGGAGGTGTGCCTCAGTAATCCTTTAAACCCGCCCATTTATCCACTTGCAGGGTGTTACCATTAGATGGCGCTTCCTTAACAAAGACAAATTTCAGCTGTGGTCAGATGTCCAACAGGTATCAACCTGAAGCTTTTGGTAGCCATCAGCAAGCTTCTGGCTTAATTCTGACTGGATATTTGACCACTGTTCTTGGCAGAATTGGTAGTTGGTTTCCTAGTATGGCTTTAAAGAATAACCTACAAATTTTCAATATGTTTGAGAACATATAGGTGAACTGTTCCATAAAGCAGGAACAGTTCTGAAGCTTGGCATACTTATCAGGAGTGAAAATTTATTATTCCAATATTTATTTATTTATTTATTGTTTTGTACTATTCCTGTAATATAGAAAAGCTCAAAAGTCTTGGCAAAAAAATTCATGATGTGATTTTTACATTTTCTCAGCACCAAATAGATTTTTGAAAAGTGTATGTTTGATTTGAACAAAAATAGAATAATCACACTCCAAATGGTCTCAGATAATTGATGCTAAGTTTGTGCTGAATAAAAGCATTTGATTCACTTTGGGATAAATGTGTTTTAGGTCAAGGGTG
The DNA here is from genome assembly GCF_048594095.1 of Paramormyrops kingsleyae. Classification (NCBI taxonomy): domain Eukaryota; kingdom Metazoa; phylum Chordata; class Actinopteri; order Osteoglossiformes; family Mormyridae; genus Paramormyrops; species Paramormyrops kingsleyae. The sequence goes on from NC_132820.1 coordinate 17,250,729, forward strand.
AAATATTTTTAACACTAGAATCACTGAGTTTTTATTTTCTGGTGCAAGTCCCGAGGTGTTCTTCACCCCTGCTGAGATTTTCACAGGTCTTCAGCTCGATTCTCCTCCTGCTTTTGTTGTGCAAACCACCCTGTGAGGCCTGGCACATTTGCATTTGTTTACTCAGAGTAGCTCAGATCCAAGTCAGGCCAAACCTCTGTGTGACATGGAAACCTTCAGAAAAGCCTGCCGTATCTATGCAAATTATCCCACACACTGACTGACCTGCAAATATGAAAGACACACATTCACAAAATATATGGACACACAAGTTTGCATGTCACACACAGAGGTTTGGCCTGCCTTGGATTTGAGCCACTCTGAGTAAGCAAATGCCGGGCCTCACAGGTAATGGGTGTGTCTGCACAACAAAAGCAGGAGGACAATGGAGCTGAAGACCTGTGAAAATTTTTGCTGAACTGAAGAAGCGTCTGAGTGCCACGGAAACAAAGGTTGCAGCCCTGACGGAAGCACTGAGCGCCACAGAGTTCCAGCTCACAAGCACAAGGTCTGCACTGGAGGCTATGACACAGAGACTCATCCTGCTGGAACAGGACAGACCAGAGAATACAGGACACCAACCGGGTTGCAGTCCAGTTGTGAGGAGGCAACTTTTTCAAACTCCAAATGATGAAGATGATCAACAGACATGTGGATCCACCACCCCCGCCGCTCAGCCAGCCAGTGCCACCCCTTCCTGCACCCCCTGCACGCCACTGCCAGGTCCTTTGCCAGAGATCTCCACCAGGACTGTATCTATTGAACGGGAGGAAGTCTTCTACCGGGACTGCTTTGTGCGAGGCCAGTATAGGCCAGAGGTGTATGCAGCCAATTTATTTATGGCTCTTACACCTTTTGAGACCTATACGGGCTGGGTGAAGCATGCGAACTGGTGCGGCACAAATGGCAAGAGGGAGTTGCCTCATAACTTAAAGGAAAAAATACAATGTTATCTGGTCAAGAGGTTCCCAGAGCTGACAGGGGAGCAGTGGCATAGAATAAGAAACAGAATCAATGAGAGACTGAGGAGCCCCCGAAAGATTGATCCAGAGACGCCTCGCCTTGGTTTCTCCCCCCACTGAATGTTAATGACACATGCCTGAATAAACAAAACACATGAAAGCAATAAAATTGAGCCTCGTTACCTTTTGTTTTTGCCACTATTGAGTACTGTACTATACAGTGCAGTATTTGCAATAAAAATGCATCTCCTATTGATCTCGTATCAAGATATAATGATAAGACTACTATAGAGAATTTGTTGTATTTGTGATAAAAAATGTTGATGGCCCATTAGCCGTGAACAAAGATCAATGCTGCGCAGATTTTCGCAGGCCTTCAGCTCCATTGTCCTGCTTTTGCTGTGTAAACACACCCATTACCTGTGAGGCCTGGCATATTTCCATTTATTTACTCAGACTGCTAGCTCAATTCCAAGGCAGCCCAAACCTATGTGTGTGATATCTATACAAAATATCCCACACACTGACTGACCTGCAAATACGAAGACACAGACTCACAGAATATATGGAGAGACAAGCCTGTTTTATTTATAGAAAAGAGTGAATATAGAATAAAAAGTTGCCAATAGAATGAAATGAGTAGCAATGAGTAGGTTTGCAGACCATGGACCATGACTTCACTCAGTTTATGACATATATGAACAAACATACGTTGGGGACTGATGTGTTAGCGGGTTTTCATTCTATTAATTTCATTCTGTTAGCAACTTTTTATTCTATAAACGATATTTTCGTATAGATATGGCAAGCATCTGTCACACACATAGGTTTGGGCTGCCTTAGATTTGAGTTAGCAGTCTGAGTAAATAAATGCAAATGTGCCAGGGTTCACAGGTAAGTAGTGCGTTTGCACAACGAAAGCAGAAGGGCAATGGAGCTGAAGGCCTGCTCAACTCTGCTCAGGCTTAGTAGTTCTACAGTAGGTATTTTTCACCAGAATATAAAAAGCTCAGTAATTTTAGTGTTAACAGAGACAACATCTACTGTTATATTTATATTAAACAGTGCAATATGAAAATACAAAACCAGTACAAAATAGATTATATTCTATTCAAATATACATTCTGTCCCTCTTTGTTCAACATCCTGTCCATCTTATTACTTTATTTAGGCCTGTAATTAGTGTGTTGCACACATCCTGGGTCAGTCTCACCAAAAAAAAGAAGTGAATTAAATTTAAAAAACTCTAAAATAAAATACACTAATGAGTTACAGTTACCTGATAACAGGGAAACTCACTGCAGCTTAATTTATCACTGCTCCTCCTGGTGGATAGGTAAATCACTGCAAGTGTTATACACAGAAAAGGTTTAGGGGCGGATCATGCCGGCCCCCTTGTTCATGACATCACCAAGGGGGATCTCATTACAGTCAAGGTCCCACCCAGATCCCAGCAGGGACCTGTCAGGGACCAGCCATGGCCCCATCAAGGAAACAGGGGAAATTTCAAGCGACTGCATCTGTATAATGTTTCTGCAAGTGTTCCAAACGGCATTTTGCAATGTCTATACTTTGATGTCAAATTACAGACTTAACAAAAATCTGACATATTTACAATATATATTAAAATAAAGATGAGTGTAATGGCAAAACAAATATATAAGAAATAATTTATTTGCCATGAATTAAGTTTATGATATTTGAAGAAATGTGTGTTTCCTGCCCCTAGACCCCAGAGGGTTAAAATGGGGCAGATATGGGCCACCCATTTTATACTTGTGTGCCACCCATATGGGCTTGCAATTTGGGAAGAGGTGGAGACACATTGTCCTAACACTATAGGTTGTAAATTGAACACTATAAGAGTCGATACATATTAACACTGTAAAAACAACACACTGCACACTGTAAAGTGTTAAAGGTAACACTGAATGGTGTGGACCCATATAGACACCATGCAGTGTTTTTAACACTGGAACATTTGCTGTGTACCCGCAACTTGGAGCTGCTAAACCTGACATGGGCACCTCGCAAGCCGCCAAGACAGCGCAAGCATGACACACTGGGCAGCATATTCTCGCATAATGAATGTATCTATTTGAAACTCGAGAAAAAAAATTGAACAAAGTGTGGTCGGTGGGGGGTTCAACCCACTTCTGGTGATAACAGTCAATGAGATGAGAGAAAACTGTACTTGGCCATGTTGAAAACGTATTAAAACCCTGCCATCCTGTGAGCCATCACTCAAGACAAGGCACATCTCCCAGCAAGCAATGGCGAACGATCAGACAGCTTTGACCTGCCCGACAGCCCCTATACTGGACCCTGCACCGACATAGGCGCATTGGCTTCAGCCAATTACTTCTGGCCTGCGACTGGGTGACCCAGAACCGAACTGTACCTTCAGCGGTACCCATCATGGCTTCGGCCAACAACTTTTTAACTGCGACTGGACAACCAACCAGAGCTTTCTCCTCAACTCACCCCTCAGCAGGCCGCATCATGGGGTCCGTATAGGGATCCGTGCCTACCACCACTGCCCCCTTCTAGCCCGACATGGGCGCAATGGCCTTCGGTGGAGACTGATGCGACAGGTGTGCTCCCGTATGCATTCGTTGACGCATCACAACCCCCTGCACCGATGATGAATGAGTTCTGCAAGCATTTTGCGGCACTGTCATTATCTGAAGATGCTGTGGATGGGATCATCACCGACTCTACCATGAAGATAATCAAAGGGGCACTGACCTGTATTCTGGATTGGGTCATCGAAGATGACTTGCAAGAGACCTGTGTTGGGTGCTCTGTGAATCACCCGAGCCAGCGGAGGCACACGTGTCTCTACGAACCTGAACCGTTTTACTTCTTTAACAATTTTGAAAAGTTGATCAAAAAGCTGTATAGACTATGGTTTAAATATATCATCATGAAAACGGTCGCGATGTTTCACCCTCACCCCGCACCTGTGAAATTACAGGCCTTAAAGATTAAATAAATGTACAGGAGAAATTGCGTGAGCTGAAACATGATGTTGAAGGGAAAGATTATGAGTGCTGTAGATGGTGCAATTAGTGATTTCTGGGATATGCACAAGTTCGAGCAGACTCTGGCTGGTGCGTAATGTAGCACATGTGTGTGATTTTGTTCACCGATTCGCACCATTTTTTTTTTTTTAGTTTTTGCCTAATTGTAATTACATAACTGGTAGCAAATGTGATTGGCTGTTTTTCTACTCGCATGTAATCTTTCTAAATAAAAATAAATAAATTTCCTGATTTTAAAAGCATTGTTGTCAGGGTCAGCCCCTGTTGTCACTCTGTGTCCCTTCCCCGTTTGGCCAGCAGGTATTGCTGGTCATCCCATCCTTCATG